>NW_015160309.1:40213-45464 GCF_001447785.1 Gekko japonicus
TTGATCTCTCAGTGCCTTGATCTGCAGTATGGGTATATGCTGCATTTCATTATGGCTTTCTTCCAGGTGCGCCCTTTTCAAACATGGTGCGCACTTTTCAAACATGTAAGGTTATTCACTTACAAAATACATATAACCCACCTTTCTCCCCTCATAAGGCCACCAAGGCAGCTAACAGAGTAAAAATATACATAATAAAAAACACAACTTAAAAACCGTTAAAACAAAAAAGGCACATCATTAAAAGAATTAAAACCAAAGCTAAAATCCACACACAAAACCATAAGAACAACAATTAAAACATAGGGTGTAAAGGAGGGATCACTGATGGAATGCCAGACGAAACAAAGAAGTCTTCCCCCGCTAGCGGAAGATGGCAACAAAAGGAGATTGGCAAGTATCTGGAGTTTTGGTGCCACGAGGTGGGCTTAGGGGCCATCACTGAGAAGACCCTGTCCTGGGTTGCCACCCACCTAATCTCAAAAGGCGGGGCATATGAAACAGGACCTCAGAAGATGACTGTAGCCGTTGGGTAGGTTCATACGGGAGAAGATGGTCCTTCAGGTTATGCTGGTACCAAGGTATAGGGCCTCAACACCAACACCTTGAATTGTGTGATGTAAATAACTGCTTGCTTCCAATCAGCCTAGGAGAGCAAAGCGGTCAGCCAGCATAAGATGGGAACAAAAGGAGACTGGCAAGTATTCGTGGAGCCACGAGGTGGGGTTTGGGGGCCATCACTGAGAAGACCCTGTCCTGGGTTGCCACCCACTTAATCTCAAAAGGCGGGGCACATGAAACAGGACCTCAGAAGATAACTGTAGCCATTGGGTAGGTAAGGGTCATACGAGAGAAGACGGTCCTTCAGGTTATGCTGGTACCAAGGTATAGGGCCTCAACACCAACACCTTGAATTGTGTGATGTAAATAACTGCTTGCTTCCAATCAGCCTAGGAGAGCAAAGTGGTCAGCCAGCATGATGTAGTGGTTGTAGCATCAGACTAGGATCTGGGAGATCCAGGTTCGAATCTCCACTTTGCCATGGGAGCTTGCTGGGTGACCTGGAGCCAATCGCACACTCCTAGCCTAACCCACCTCACAGGATTATTGTGAGGATAAAACGGAGAACTATGTAGAAGAAGGAGAAGAAGAGATTGGATTTGTACCTCACCCTTCACTCGGAGTCGCAGAGTGGCTTACATTCTCCTTTCCCTTCCCCTCCCCACAACAAACACCCTGAGAGGTCGGTGGGGCTGAGAGAGCTCCTTTCAGAACTGTCCTTGAGAGAACAGCTCTCATAGAACTATGGCCACCTTGGGTCCACACTGGGGAGCAAAATAGGTTATAAATGAAGTAAATAAAGTGGAAAGGACAGTCCCTCTAAAGAATCTGCGAAAGCAACTTCAGAAGTCCGGCGCTTCACCGCTGACGTTAATGTGGGAGTAAAATATTTGGAAAGGTGTGGCTAGGAATATTTAATACAGGCAAGCTCCCCCGTCTGTGACACAGGCCAAGAAATGCAGCCCCCGTGTCATGTGCCACAGGGAAGTGGTAATCGGGGTCCTGGCGCTGTGACACCTGAAACGCCAAGCAGGTCTCGCCTGTTTTAAAAATAATGTGGGACTTGTGATTTTTGGGAGAGAAGCTGAGAGCGCAAGTGGAAGACCTCCCCGCAGCCAAACAACCACTAGGGGCAGTCTTGAGCTGTTGTCTGTCGACCTGCCAGCCAGTGATAGTAATTTGCTCTGGAGCTATCCTTCCAGAGCTAAGACAAAAACGTGTGAGCTGGAGGCTAAAAAGCTGTGAGCTAGCTCACACTAACTCAGTTTAGAGGGAACACTGGTGTGGACATATCACTGTGATCTTATCAGCATGCTGATGATGCGTTGTCTTCTCTTATGATGCGCCCATTGTTCTTGAGCTGGGAGTGGGCAGCATTGCAGCCCCTGAGAGCAGATGGATAAGGGTGTGGGGATGGAAAGGCAGGGACTCGAGAGGAGAAGATGACTCCTGCCAGAGCATGGAAACTCTCCAAGATGAAAAAGTCTGGCTGGCCCAAGACATTCTCTGCTGCACTGGGAGATCTGATGGGTGTGCCCCAAAATCCTTGTCAAAGCACAAAGTAAGTGGGGTCGGAGGCCACACCTACCCGATCGCCCCATGGCTTTGTTGACGCTCCTAAAGATGGTTGTTGTGCCAAACAGCTTGGCTTGCGGAAGACTGAAGAAGTGAGTAAAAAGCTTTTGAAAGGAATAGCGAATATCTAGGGTCGACGAGAAAGTTCAGGGAAAAAGAAAAAGGATGGAAAGCGGACGGAGATCGAAGGTGGAGAAGGAGGTGTGAAACTGGAAGGAATACGGGAGTGAGAAAAGAAATTCCAAAGGACAAGGACCAGCCCAAGATATTTGGGTGACTAGGGAAAACTCATTTAAACATATGCCATGATGGAATTGAGAAGTCTGTGCTTTTCATGAGAGACTTCGATTTTCCTCTGGCTTGTCACGGGTCTTTTCGGATGGGATCCTGATTATGTGGGATGGTCTTTCTGAGAATCAGGGAAGGTACCCGCTGGATTGGTCTTCTTGGAGCGTTGTCGAGCAGGGCTCCTTAACAGGGCATTTGGATGAAGCTAGGATTCCTGTATGCAGTTTAATGTTTTAGAGGTGTTTGGGCCTTGTTCTTCTTTTAACACCCTGCCTCAGTTGCTGTCTTTATTTTTGTTCTGTTTGTAATTTCTTGTTTGATTGGTGCCTGGAGTTGTTGGGTCTCCTCTGTTTGTCAGCCACCTTGTGTCTTAGGTAGGTTAAGAAGGAAGGTAGGTAGGAAAAGGCAGATCATGGTAGTATTTGAGAAAGAAGAAGAACTGTTGGCCCGATGTTTTGGAGTTGCTAAAGCAAAGATTATCCTTCTAGAACTTTGGCAGACTCTCAGGGATGGAAAACCAAACTGATGGTTGATCTCAAAGGTCGTGAAGTTTTCCACTTTCCTGTGGCTGTTGTAGAAATCACCACATTGGAGGCTCCTTTTTTTTCACTGGGGGACCTATTTCTCCTATTTGGGATGGCGGGATTTGTCTTGTGGAAATCACTCTCCTGGAAGTTCACCAATGACCAGAGAAGGGTATTTTTGTTACCTTCAGGGGAAAGCTCGGGTAAGTTGAAGGAAGGACTGGGGGTTTAAGAAGGATGACAATGAGGATAAACATCAGCTTTTGAACTTCAAGAAGAAGGAAACGAATATAGGAAAATGACCTGTAGAAGAAGAAACAAGCTGCATATCAAGAACAAGATTTCAACAGTGCAGTGGTTTTTATACCCTGCTTTTCTCTACCCTAAGGAGTCTCAAAGTGGCTTACAATCGCCTTCCCTTCTTCTCCCCACAACAGTTACCTTCTGAGGTAGATGAGGCTGAGAGAGAACTGAGAGAACTGCGACTGGCCCAAGGTCGCCCAGCTAGCTTCATGTGGAGGAGTGGGGAATCAAACCCGGTTCTCCAGATTAGGGTCCACCGCTCTTAAACACTACACCAGTAAGAAAGCATTAAATTTTTCTGATCCTCAGGATGCTACTGTCTACGATAAGGTCCTTCAACCAATCATTTCCTTCTCCATACAACATACTATGATGCTCACCAGATGCCTAATCATACGTAGACAAACTCAACGACTACGATTGTAAGTCTTCATTGTAATATCTGTTAGTGTATCGACAACCAGGGGATGCTGCATGTTGTCAACAAGATGAGCGAAACCTATCGGGATCAAAGAAATCACAGTCATTGGCAGCCTGTTTCTCAAGATGTCTTTCATATTGATGACGTTGTGGTTGCATCCTGCATTTAGCTGTCGGTACTCAAGCAAGGAGCATGCCTTCATTCAGCAAATGGAGAACATTGAGAAGAAGCCCACCTGGCAAAGGGGCAACCATAGGGAGAGCAGACCTATCAGCTGAGGAAGTCTTCTTGTCCTGATAGACACAAAAATTCCCTGGAAAGGTTTCCGGGCCAGCCTTGCTTCTCAGCCTGAGCAACCAGAGGCCTGTTCTCAACTTTTGGTCACCTTAAATGCTCTACGGAGCTAAGTCAGACATCAGAAGGTGGGATGAATCCACCTATGCTGTGTGAAAATCCCCGTAGAACCAGTGAATTTGAAGAATCGGGTGCAACTGGATAAATCAGTGTGATTGGCTCCACGGTGAGTATTCCTAAAGTGAGTATTCCTAAATCCACAGTTGTAGAAATTACTGCAGGTGAATATTCCTAAATCCAATCTTGCCCTGGCAGCTTCCCCCCATTTCCGTGCTCTATAATTTCTGTGCAGGATGTGGCCACAGTAAGTAAGATTATTGCTTTAGTTTTATATACGTTATTTCCAAAACGCTTGATTGAGAAATCAGTAAGATACGAGGTTCCGCATCTGGTCCACATCTGGTCTTTTACTCCTTATTCTGCTTGCACACTGAGAAGGTATATCTGATGGACCTCTTTGAAGGATAAAAGTAGGTGTGCCACTCCAGTGTTATGTACCTTCTCTCCAAAAGGCTTGATTGAGAAATCGGTACGATATGATGTTTCACATCTAGTCTAAGGTCTTTTACCCATTATGACTGTGAAGGTATGTCTGACAAACCTCTTCCAAGAATAAAACTAAGGGTGCATCTCCATTTTTATTTACATTCTTTCCAAAAGGCTTGATTGAGAAATTGGTATATGAGGTTCCACATCTGGTCTATGGTCTTTTAACAGTAATTCAACTTTCAGACTGTAAGGTATGTCTGATGGGCCTCTTCCAAGGATAAACGTAAGAGTGCATCTCCAATTTTATGTACATTTTTGCAAAAGGCTTGATTGAGAAATCGGTAAGATATGAGTTTCCACATCTGGTCTAAGGTCTTTTAACAGTACTTCAACTTGCAGACTGTGAAGGTAGATAGACCTCTTCCAAGAATAAAAGTAAGTGCGCCACTCCAGTTTTATCTACATTCTCTCCAACAGGCTTGATAGAGATATCAGTAAAATATGATGTTCGACATCTGGTCTAAGGTCTTTTAAGCCTTATTCACCTTGAAAACCGTGAAGGTATGTCTGATGGATCTCTTCCAAGGATAAAAGTAAGAGTGTATCCCCAATTTTATGTACATTCTTTCCAAAAGGCTTCATTGGGAAATCGGTAAGATCTGAGGTTCCACATCTGGTCTAAGGTCTTTAAACAGTAATTCAACTTGCAGACTGTGAAGGTATGTCTGATGGATCT
>NW_015160309.1:48194-49682 GCF_001447785.1 Gekko japonicus
AGGTATATCTGATGGACCTCTTCGAAGGATAAAAGTAGGTGTGCCACTCCAGTTTTATGTACCTTCTCTCCAAAAGGCTTGATTGAGAAATCAGGAAGATATGATGTTCCACATCTAGTCTAAGGTCTTTTACCCGTTATTCAGCTTGCAGACTGTGAGGCTTTGTCTGATGGTCTTTTACCCGTTATTCAGCTTGCAGACTGTGAGGCTTTGTCTGATGGTCAACTTCCAAAAATGAAAGACTGTATCTCCAGTTTTATGTATATTCTCTCCAAAAGGCTTGATTGAGAAATCGGTAAGATATGAGGTTCCACATCTGGTCTAACATCTTTAAACAGTAATTCAACTTGCAGACTGTGAAGGTATGTCTGATGAACCCCTTCCAAGGATAAAAGTAAGAGTGCATCTCCATTTTATGTACATTCTTTCCGAAAAGCTTGATTGAGAAATCGGTATATGAGGTTCCACATCTGGTCTAAGGTCTTTTAACGGTAATTCAACTTGCAGACTGTGAATGGATGGACCTCTTCCAAGGATAAAAGTAAGAGTGCATCTGTGAAGGTATATCTGATGGACCTCTTCGAAGGATAAAAGTAGGTGTGCCACTCCAATTTTATGTACATTCTTTCCAAAAGTTTTGATTGAGAAATCAGGAAGATATGAGGTTCCACATCTGGTCTTTTACCCGTTATTCAGCTTGCAGACTGTGAGGCTATGTCTGATAGTCAACTTCCAAAAATAAAAGACTGTGTCTCCAGTTTTATGTATATTCTCTCCAAAAGGCTTGATTGAGAAATAGGTAAGATATAATGTTCTACATCTGGTCTGAGGTCTTTAAACAGTAATTCAACTTGCAGATTGTGAAGATATGTCTGATAGACCTCTTCCAAGGATAGAAGGAATATTGCTGCTTCAGTTTAATGTACATTCTCTCCAAAAGTTTTGATTGAGAAATTGGTAAGATATGATGTTCTACATCTGGTCTAAGGTCTTTAAACAGTAATTCAACTTGCAGACTGTGAAGGTATGTCTGATGAACCCCTTCCAAGGATAAAAGTAACATTCTCTCAAAACGGCTTGTTTGAGAATCCCTAAGATATGATGTTCTACATCTGATGTCAGGTCTTTTAACCGTTATTTAGCTTGCAGATTGTGAAGGTATGTCTGACAGACCTCTTCCAAGAATAAAAGTAAGTGTGCCGCTCCAGTTTTATCTACATTCTCTGCAACAGGCTTGATAGAGATATCAGTAAAATATGATGTTCGACATCTGGTCTAAGGTCTTTTAAGCCTTATTCACCTTGAAAACCGTGAAGGTATGTCTGATGGATCTCTTCCAAGGATAAAAGTAAGAGTGTATCCCCAATTTAATGTACATTCTTTCCAAAAGGCTTGATTGAAAATTCGGTAAGATCTGAGGTTCCACATCTGGTCTAAGGTCTTTAAACAGTAATTCAACTTGCAGACTGTGAAGGTATGTCTGATGGA
>NW_015160309.1:49921-59779 GCF_001447785.1 Gekko japonicus
CACCTTGATGTTTAGTCATGCCGGCCACATGACCACGGAAACGTCTTCGGACAGCGCTGGCTCTTCGGCTTTGAAACGGAGATGAGCACCGCAACCCTAGAGTCGGATTCGACTGGCTATCGAGCAAGGGAACCTTTACCTTTACCTTTTTATCTGGTCTAAGATCTTTTAACAGTAATTCAGCTTACAGACTGTGAAGGTATTTCTGATGGAGGTCTTCCAAGGATAACATTAACAGTGCATCGCCAATTTTATGTACATTCTCTCCAGAAGATTTGATAGAGAAATCGGTAAGTTATGATGTTCTACATCTGGTCTAAGGTCTTTTAACAGTAATTCAACTTTCAGACTGAAGGTATGTCTGATGGACCTCTTCCAAGGATAAAAGTGGGTGTGCCGCTCCAGTTTTATGTACCTTCTCTCCAAAAGGCTTGATTGAGAAATCAGGAAGATATGATGTTCCACATCTAGTCTAAGGTCTTTTACCCGTTATTCAGCTTGCAGACTGTGAGGCTTTGTCTGATGGTCAACTTCCAAAAATGAAAGACTGTATCTCCAGTTTGATGTATATTCTCTCCAAAAGGCTTGATTGAGAAATAGGTAAGATATGAGGTTCCACATCTGGTCTAAGGCTTTTTAACAGTAATTCAACTTGCAGACTATGAAAGTATGTCTGATAGACCTCTTCCAAGGATAAAAGTAAGAGTATATCTCCAATTTTATGTACAGTCTCTCCAAAAGATTTGATTGACTGTGTAGGTATGTCTGATGTAGGTCTTCCAAGGATAACATTAGGGGTGCATCTCCAATTATATGTACATTCTCTCCAAAAGGCTTGATTGAGAAATCGGTAAGATATAATGTTCTACATCTGGTCTAAGGCTTTTTAGCCCTTATTCGCCTTGCAGACTGTGAAGGTATATCTGATGGACCTCTTTCAAGGATAAAATTAAGGGTTCTTCTCCAATTTTATGTACATTCTCTTCAAAAGATTTGATAGAGAAATTGGTAATATATGAGGTTCCACATCTGGTCTAAGGCTTATCTCCAAAAGATTTGATAGAGAAATTGGTAAGATATGAGGTTCCACATCTGGTCTAAGGCTTTTTAGCCCTTATTCGCCTTGCAGACTGTGAAGGTATGTCTGATGGAGGCCTCCCAAGGTTAAAACTTAGGGTGCATCTCCAGTTTTATTTACATTCTTTCCAAAAGGCTTGATTGAGAAATCGGTAAGATATGAGGTTCCACATCTGGTCTAAGGCTTTTTAGCCCTTATTTGCCTTGCAGACTGTGAAGGTATGCCTGATGGAGGCCTCCCAAGGTTATAACTTAGGGTGCATCTCCAGTTTTATTTACATTCTTTCCAAAAGGCTTGATCGAGAAATCGGTAAGATATGAGGTTCCACATCTGGTCTAAGGATCTTCTAACAGTAATTCAACCTGCAGACTGTGAAGGTATGTCTGATGGACCTCTTCCAAGGATAAAAGTAAGAGTGCAGCTTCAATTTTTATGTACATTCTTTCCAAAAAGTATGTTTGCTGAACCTCTTCCAAGAATAAAAGTAAGATTGCTGCTCTAGTGTTTGGTACGTTCTCTCCAAAAGGCTTGATTGAGATATCAGTCAGATATAATGTTCCATATCTGGTCTAAGGTCCCTAGCCCTTATTCTGCATGTAGAATGATCAGGTATGTCTGACGGACCTCTTCCACGGATAAAAGTAAGATTGCTGCTCCAGTGTTTTGTACGTTCTCTTCAAAAGGCTTGAGATTATCGGTAAGATATGATGTTCCACATCTGGACTAAGGTCTTCTAACCCTTATTCTGCTTGAACACTGAGATATGTTGTTCTGTATCTAAGGTCTTTTAATCCTTATTCAGCTTGGAGACTGTGAAGGTACATCTGCTGAATCCCTTCCAAGAATAAAAGTCAGTGTTCTCCTCCAGTTTTATGTACCTTCTCTCCAAAAGCCTTCACTGAGAAATCGGTAAGATATGATATTCTACATCTGGTCTAAGGTCTTTTAATCCTTATTCAACTTGCAGGCTGTGAAGGTATGTCTGACAGACCTCTTCCAAGAATATAATTAAGAGTGCCGCTCCAGTTTTATGTACATTCTCTCCAAAAGGCTTGATTGAGAAATCAGTAAGATATAAGGTTCCACAACTGGTCTTAGGTCTTTTAACCCTTATTCACCTTGCAGACTGTGAAGGTATGTCTGATGGACCTCTCCCAAGGATAAAAGTAAGAATGTATCTCTTGTTTTATTTACATTCTCTCCGAACGGCTTGATTAAGAAATCGGTAGGATGTGATGTTCCACATCTGAGCTAAGGTCTTTTAACCCTTATTCAGCTAGCAAACATTGAAGGTATGTCTGCCAGTCCTCTTACAAGGATAAAAGTAATAGTGTATCTCCAGTTTTATGTACATTCACTTCAAAAGGCTTGATTGAGAAATCGGTAAGCTATGGTGTTTTACATCTAGTCTAAGGCTTTTAATCCTTATTCTGCATGTAGACTGAGTGGGTGTGTCTGGTGTTCCTCTTCCAAGGGTAAAAGTAAGACTGCTACTTCAGTGTTAAGGTACTAATTCTCCCCCAAAGGCTTGATTGAGAAATTAGGAAGGTATGAGGTTCCACATCTGGCCTAAGCTCTTTAACCGTTATTCTGCTTGCAGACTGAGAAGGTACGTCTTGGACCTCTTCCAAGGATAAAAGTGTGATTGCCGCTGTAGTTTTACGTACATTCTCTCTAAATATCTTGTTTGAGAAATCACCGACTGGCTCTGTAATGAGCCGGGGGAACTGAGAAAGGACATCAGAAGCCCCACTGTTATGTTTGAAGCTACACAGAGGTTTCTTGATCCACCTCCAGTTAAAAGGACCAGGCAGTAGGTGATAGGAAAGACCTCTGTCTGCAACCCCGGACAGCTGCTTCCAGCCTGAGTAGACAAGACCGACCTTGATGGGCCGAGGGTCTGATTCAGTATCAGGCAGCAGCATCTCACCACTTCGTGTCACAGGAAAGACGGCCATGGAATCTTCTAGGCTGGTTCTTAGGAACCAGGGGGGATATAGGGAAGGAGGAGATTAGATTGAACAAGCCACAGGCCAACAGTGTGACCGTTTCTGGTCTTTGCTCCCATGCTCAGGGTAGCACTGACCGCCATTTTCTGGGGTCGGGAAGGAATTTTCCTCCAGGGCTGATTGGCCAGCGCTCCTGGAGGTTTTTCGCCTTCCTCTGGGCATCGAGCAGAGATCACCCGATAGGTGGCTGAGTTAAATAATACCATAATAAAGACATTCACGGAATTAAACTAAATAGGGCCCCTTCCCAACATTAATAAAATGCCTCAACATAAAACCCTCTTTGTTGTCTGTTTGTTGTTTGCTGAGCTAATAAGCAGAAGGGTGATCTTCCTCAATCAGTTTGTACAATTTGGCAAGTCTCTCCAACATCATCTGTCCTCAGAGGAACAGCAGAAAATACGTTCCGTTCCCTGCCGCCATTTTGTTCCCAGTGGGGCTCCAAAGCCAGAAATAAACCCAGCTGGGGGCAGGGGGGAGGGTGTAGCAAAGGCTGAGGCAGGGGGCAGCCACATCACCTCTGTTCCCCCCATCTCTTCAGCCCCTTCCCCAGTCCCACTGAGCTGGGAGTCTGTCTCTCACGAAGTCCTGTTCTGGTCCCACCCTGGGTCAACCACACAGCCGGGGGCTTTCAGACGAGGGCTGGGCGAGGCCCGGGGTTGCCAGGTCTCCCCTGGCCACCGGTGGGGGGCAGGGGGCAGGGTTGCCAGATCCAGGTTGGGAAGCTCCTGGAGATTGGGGGGGGTGGAGCCTTGGGAGGGCAGGGACCCACCTCCTCAGTAGGGTCCAGTGCCACAGAGTCCACCCTCCAAAGCATCCATTTCCTCCAGGGGGACGGATTTCTGTAGTCTGGAGATGAGTTGTAACTCCCGGTCTCACCTGGAGGCTGGCATCCCTAGATGAGGTGGGACTTCCACCACTTTGGCAGCTCTCAGTTCCTGCAGCGGAATGCCTTGAGTAGGGTTGCCAGCTCTGTGTTGGGAAGTGCCGGGAGATTTTGGGGGTGGAGAGTAAGGAGGGCGGGGTTTGGGGAGGGGAGGGGAGGGACTTCAATGGGGTACGATGCCATAGAGTCTACCTTCCAGAGCAGCCATTTTCTCCAGGGGAACTGATCTCTGTGGCCTGGAGATTGCTTGTAATCCCAGGAGATTCCCAGCCACCACCTGGAGGTTGGCAAGCCCACATGTTTTACCTCCGGTGTCCGTCAGGCTGCCCACATTAACTCTCCCTGTCCCTCAAGGTGGAACTACAGTCGCCACTTCCTCAGGTTTTACAATGAAGAAGCAGCTCTGGTGGTCTGAGCCACACACACACACACCCATAGATGGGGTGGTGTCTGAGCCTGGAAGGGTTTTGAACCATGTGTGTCTGGAAGGAGCAAAACAGCCACCTATTTGAACCGCGGGCCTCCAAATGCTTGTACCATGGGAGGAACAGTTCATATTTTGCTGGAATCTTAATCCACCCAATTGTACTCACTCTGCAGCTTGTGGAGAGCCACCTTTGCAATGTCCATCCACCAAGGCAACCACCTTTGACTTCCATCCTGGGGAGGGGCCCTGGCTCAGTGGCACAGCATCTGCTTGGCATGCAGAAGGTCCCAGGTTCAATCCCCGGCATCTCCAGTTAAAAGGAGCAGGCAGGAGGTGATGAGAAAGACCTCGACCTGAGACCCTGGAGAGCCACTGCCAGTCACAGCACACAATACTGACCTCAAGGGGCCACGGGTCAAGCAGCCTGAAATGCTTGAACACAACACATAACACATGTAACCTTTTTATTCATTTTTCAAACTTTCTCACATTTTGAATGTTCTAAGCCTGAGAAACACCACGCCTATTCAGTCTTGCTGTCTGAAGTGTGGTAACAGGGAGAGGCAGCAGAGAAGCTTGGCCCCCCACCCCCCAATGTCCAGGTCACTCACAGCAATGCAAACTTTACAAAATGATACTGCAGGCGAATGAAGACTGGAACAAGAAAAGAAGAAGAGATTGGACTTATACCCTGTATAGGAATATTGCTTCTATATTCACATGCCTTCTCCTGTGATGTCTTTTGATAACATGCTGTGTCTTATTTCCTGTTGCAAGCCAAATGGTGAGGCCACATGGCCTCAATAGCCATGCCATAAACCCACATTCTTTCACACTTCCATGCCAAATGCCAGACCTCATGGCTACACTTTCTGGCCCACTTGCGACTGGTCACGTACACAATGAAGTAGCTGGAGTTTGGGTCAGATGACTGCAGGCGGGGTCCAAAACTTATAGCCTATGCCCACACGCAGCTATGGCAAACAACAATTGGGCACACCCATGCCCACTCGCAATTGGCTGATGGTCACATCTGTGACTGGAATTGGGGTATAATTGTTTGATCCCTATGGGAGTGAGCTCTTCTTCCTGTTCTCGAGTCTCTTGTTCTTGCTCTCTTTATTGCACCTGAAATGCTGCCTCTTGAGAGACAAGAGTTGCTTTGTGACTTGGAGCACATGAGGTGCAAAAATGGGATTTCCCTTCAAAATCCCTTGGTACTTGGACTATCTTGGACTGATGAATACTCCTGACGTGGTAACTATGAATCATTAATGTTTAGTTAAGGCAAACAGCCCTAGCCTTTGTTATTTTTGTAATCTCTGGTAGTCTATGCTAAGCTCTGTACTGAATAAAGATCCTTCTTATTGCTAATTTGTCTCTGGTGTTGTAACTGAATTCCAAGTCTAAGTCTTGTGCCTAACCCTGACCACATATGCTACCTTGGTAAGAGTGGGCATCTCTGGATAGTGCTGCTACTGTGTTAAATCCCAGATGCTAACTAAGGGGTGGAATCTCTCCCTTAGGAAAGAGGGACTAGTGAAAAGAGGTTCTGGTGGCAAATTGTTGTGAAGACCAGAGGTGGTACAGACTGTCTCGTGGCTTGTTGTTTAATGTACTGAAAAGTACAGGATTCCCTCCCATCCCTGGACTGGCCTGGGTGGGCTAATCCCTGTACATACCCCACCCTTCACTACCCAAAGGAGTCTCAGAGCGGCTCACAAACTTCTTTCCCTTCCCCTCCCCACAACAGACACCCTGTGAGGTAGGTGGGGCTGAGAGAGCTCTTTTGAGAGATGCTGTTGAGAGAACTGCTCTGAGAGAACTTGTGACTGACCCAAGGTCACATCAGCAGCTGCATGTGGAAGAATGGGGAATCAAACCCGCACTCCTAGTAACCACTACACCAAACTGGCTCTCACACCAAATGTCACAAGCAAATGTCACTGATTAGCTCTGATTAGACCTGGACCTTTTCCACATGGCAACACTTCCCCGTGGGATCCTGACAACGCATCACAGCGGCAATAGGGCTTCCACATGCATTTTCCTTGCCCCAGTCTCCACAGAAGCCGTTTGACTTCCCTGTGCCACTGTGAGGGTTTTACCTCATTTTTTAAAAAAATGTGTAATTGACATACCCAGGTACCAGTGTTGATATGTCAATTACTATTTTTTAAAAGCCTCAAAAAGCCCTCCAGTGGCGCACACAGGGTGGGAGTATGGCTGCCACAAGGACAGAGGGAAAATGGCTGCCATGAGGGCAGAACCAGGGAAATCGAGACTTTCCCACCCACATAGCAGCCCTCCAGTCTTAGTTGTAATCTTTCCAAAACACTGTCACAAAGCAAGTTTGGTGAAGGTTGCAGAAAAGCGGGAAAACCAGAATGGTGCCAGAAAATTATTATATGGGGAAGCGGGGGGCAAACCCTCTTCTCAGTAGCGCCCAGGCAGTCTAGAACATTCTTCAGCTATCGATGTGCTGCAGTTCAACTGTGAGAGGTTGGCCTTGAAGAAGAAAATTTCGAAAGGGGAGTGGAGCTGGTACCCCGTCCCATCAACATCTCTTTCCATCAACATTTCTTTGATTATTACCATGGGGGTTTACAACATTTCTCAGTAAATTATGGCCAAACTGGATTTTTAAATTACCAATTTACGGTGTAATTATTTGAACTCATCCTCCGTGATATCTGAATACCTCTAACTGGTTTCTCATTTAGTATTTAATGTTTAGTGTGAAATAAATCTCTATAATCACATAGATACTTTTTTCATTATACGCTGGAGTCACATACTTAGAACTTTTGGTTGGATTGTCGTGCGGCTCGGCTACTATCGTATCCCCCAGAATTCCTTGCCTCCCCACAGGACACTTCCTTGCCAACTCTGATTTCATAGCATATTGATGGAAGTTCAGTCAAAATGGAGATCCCACAGCTAGGGCTGCCAACCTCCAGGTGGGGGCTGGAGATCTCCACAGTACAGAAATACCAAGGATTTTTCCTAGGATAAAGTGCAGAAAATAAAGAAGTTAAGCACTGGTGTGCTCCTAACAGACATTGAACTGCATCAAGAGGCTGATACCTTGCTATACAATAGGATTACTCCTGAGGAAGATTGGGATGAAATAAGTTTATATCCGGGTGCTTATTGAGTATGGACTTTCCTTGTAATTTTGTAAAGTTTGATTCATTATACAACATGGTCTTTATTAAATGTCCTACTCATTCATGTCACAGTGTTTGTTTGTTTGTTTGTTGTATTTTCCACATGGATACCTGTGACCCCCTCTTGGTTTTTTCAACCTCCAGGTGGGGGCTGGAGACCTCCACACAAGAGAGATCAGTTCCCCTGGAGGAAATGGCTGCTGTGGAGGGGGGACTCTATGACCTTATACACCACTGAGGTCCCTTCTCTCACAAACCCTGTCACAAAGAGTGGTTAACACATGGAATTCACTGCCACAGGAAGTGGTGGCAGCTACAAGCATGGACGGCTTCAAAAGGGAATTAGATAAGCATATGGAGCAGAGGTCCTTCAGTGGCTATTAGCCACAAGGTATAGGTAGGGACTCTGGGGCAAGTGATGCTCTGTCATCTTGGTGCTTGGGGGGGGTCAACAGTGGGAGGGCTTCTAATGTCCTGGCCCCACTGGTGGACCTCCTGATGGCACTGGTATTTCTGGCCACTGTGGGATACAGAGTGTTGGACTGGATGGGCCTTTGGCCTGATCCAACATTGGCATCTCTTATGTTCTTATGAGGTGGTGGGTATCCAATTATTCCATATACTGGCCTCCCTTGCTGAAGCTTCCATCAGGTGAAGAGCCACAGTCTGGTTTATGGCCTAGCGGCTCCAGTTTTCAAGACTATTGTACTGAACTGCAGTTTATGACACAATGACACAGAGAGTACTCCATCTTTCCATGTTATACCTCTGAGGATGCCAGTCACAGCTGCTGGCGAAACGTCAGATACTACAATGCCAAAACCACAGCCATACTGCCTGGAAAATCTACAACCAACCACAAAATATTTGTCAAAGAGAATGATACGCATACATACCACCAGGTCTTGGTCCTGAAGCAAATTACAGATTGCCTCATACAACATAGGCCTTAAATCAGAGTTGAATTTCACAGAAATCCATTGTCCAATTAGCCAAATTACTCGTCGACGTATGGGCTTATACCTTTAAAGGGGAAACAATTATTGTTTGAGGACAGGGCTACTAAAACTGTATGAAATTCAACAGTTTAAACACCAATATCCTGAACATATTTTAATGAATTTAGTTTCTATCCATAAATGCAAACATCTTTCCCATCAATTAGCTGCTCATCTCCATATCATACATCCTTGCTCTCAGTGACAGCTAAAAATACAGTAGCACATAAATTTCTATGCAAGAATATATTATTTCAGGGAGAAAAATTCTGCTTATTTAAGTTTAGGCCATTTTACATACATCAGGAGTGAGGTCTGGTGGATTTTAAAATTTTCAAAATCTCTAGAACTAACTCCTTAGACAATTTTATAATAATTGGTCAAGTATTTTTGAGATACCAAGTTTGCTTTCACATTATAGCAGTTTACTGTCCACTATGTAAGGTACTATGGAATTTGAACAATGCACAAAGTACTTCTAGTTATCACAATCTCAGCCTTTATGGCTTAAGCCCCAGTGGAAAACAATGCTGCATATAAAGCTGCAGGGGCCTGGGAAGTACTGGATGACTTGCATGGCACTAAACCGAGCCTGTTCCCTCCCCAAATCCATCAGAGCTGCATATAGTTCACTACAAATCATGGGAGGAAAATTAAGGGAGGCAAGAGCAGCCAAGGAAGATATTGTGGCAATATTTAATGCCAAGTCCAGACTCCAGAGCCAGAGGACAAGCAGCCCGAAGAGTTCTATGCAACTCCAAACTTGCACATCCTTATATAAAAAGAGATACTATTAAAAGGTACTTCACATTTCTCTCTCCCATTTTACTTTTGATGGAGAAATGGAAGCCACTGTTAACATCAACATTAAAATCTGTATTTCCTGAATTCAGCAGCATAACAAACAAAAAATGAAGATTTTATGGGTTTTTTAAAGATCCAACATGTTCTGAATCTTACCATCAAACCTTACTAAATTTATTTCAAAAGCCAAAAGATAAGAGATGTTAGTTGATTTACCTGTTATGAGTCACTTGCAGTTCTGCTAGTAGCTGACTTTTAAACCACTGATCAAAATCCACACTGTCAAACAGCTCATAAGCAGCCAGTCCAACTGCATTGCTGGGGGAGGGCAGCATTGCAGCCCCGGGAGCAGATGGACAAGGCTGTGGGGATGGGAAAGAGAGGGACTCTCGAGAGGAGGACTCCTGCCAGAGAGTGGAAACTCTCCAAGATGAAAAAGTCTGGCTGGCCCAAGCCCTTCTCTGCCGCACTGTGAGATCAGATAGG
>NW_015160309.1:60524-78780 GCF_001447785.1 Gekko japonicus
AACCAAACGGATGATTCATCTCAAACATCGTGAGGTGTTTGATTCACTGCAGTTGTGGTAGAAATCACCGGATTGGAGGATCCTTTCTTTCACCGGGGGACCTAGGTATTCGGCCTGAGAAACCAGAGACACGTTTCTCAGGTTTTGGTAACTTTAACTGGTCTAAAGAATCTACGTCAGATGAGAAACCAGATAAATGTTTCTCAGGTATTGGTGACTTTAACTGGTCTAAAGAATCTACATTGGATGAGAAACCAGATAAATGTTTCTCAGGTATTGGTGACCTTAACTGGTCTAAAGAATCTACGTCGGATGAGAAACCAGATAAATGTTTCTCAGGTATTGGTAACTTTAATTGGTCTAAAGAATCTACGTTGGATGAGAAACCAGATAAATGTTTCTCAGGTATTGGTAACTTTAACTGGTCTAAAGAATCTACGTCGGATGAGAAACCAGATAAATGTTTCTCAGGTATTGGTAACTTTAACTGGTCTAAAGAATCTACGTCGGATGAGAAACCAGATAAATGTTTCTCAGGTATTGGTGACTTCAACTGCTCAAAAGATCTACGTCGGACGTCAGAAGGTGGGATGCATGCAGCTATGCTGTGTGAAAGCACCTTAGAACAAGTGAATTCAAAGGTGAATATTCCCAAACGCAATCTTCCCCAGGCAGCTTTCCCCCATTTCTGTGCTATTATATAACCTCTGTGCAGGAGGTGGCCATATCTCTGCCAGAGGTGGATGTTGAGAAGAGAATTTCTTCTATTGATTCGCTTAATTCATTTAAACCATTTTTAATTCCACAACCTACAAGGGCTCCCAAGAACAGCTGCCCAAAATTAAAACACCGAACACAAGAAAGACATAAATAAGAACAATTGTCAATAACCGGACACCCCTAAAACCAGTTGATAATGATTTCTAAAATGCTTATAAACAGAAATCATAGATGATGATAAAACCGGGACAATTGGCAAGAATGCCCTGGGAGCAGAAGACACCAACGGCCGGCGAAAAGCCTCCCTCCCTCTCATCGAATAGCCAGAGAGAAAAGAAAGATCCTTCACCTTCTTGTGCCTCAAGGTAGCTTCAGCGGCAGGAAGAGAGAGGGAGTTGCAGAGACAGAAAACATCCCCACACTGCTGGCTCAGAGGTGAGGAGGACTATTTGGCATTTCTAGAATCCCTTCCTTTCCTTTTCTTGTGAGGACCGGTCCTCTCAATAACGGAGGCTAAACTTGTATAACAACTTTTATTGTTGTAGAGCATATCGACCTGTTCTGAGGAAAACGGGACATCGAGTGGCCAGCCCAGCAGTGCATCCAAACCACATTGTCAGGAAGTAGAAGGGAGACCATGGCTCATCTTGCTAGGCCTACCCCTGAGGTAAGAGAGTAAAAGGTTGTTCTTTCTTTTTTTATTTTCATGGTCACAGCACTTTGGCCACAGAATTGAGGGGACATCGAGTGGCTGGCCCAGCAGTGCATCCAAACCACACTGGCAGGAAGTAGAACATTTGCACATTTCTCGGCTGGCGGTTCTAAGGGAGACCACGGCTCCTCTTGCTAGGCCTACCCCTCAGGTAAGAGAAGAAGATGATGTTGCAGGTGGCATCTGCCCAGCTCCTGACTAGGCAGTGCCATGGAGCATCTCTAACACGGTAAGTCTTTCCAGAACAGGTGGGTACCTTTCCTCCCAGCGCACTCCAGCAGCACCACCAGAACATTCCAACACTGTGGATAGTGCAGCCCATATAAAGCGGCAGAGGGCCTTTGCTGGCAGAAGCATCGAGCCCACCGAATTGCCCCCAGCCCCCTGAAAGGCAGCTGTTGGGAGACGCACTCCAAACACACAATAAATTCATAGCTAAATACACAAATACATAAATAAGACCCACGCTGGAATAGAATTCCGCACAAAAGCAAAAGAAACCCCTCAAAATATTAATCAGATTTCTAAAAATATCAAACCCCCCCAAAATTTCATAATTTCACTTTTTAAACGTAAAAGGTATTCTGTAACAAACAAACCGAAAATCCCCTTTAGCTCTCATCGACGGATTCAATCAAGGTAAGTGACAATATGTTTACCCCCTTTTTTTAAAAAAATCCATCTAGCATCCATAATATTGAAATCAGAATAAACAGAATTTTTTTGCAAGCAGGTGTGAATTGAGAGAATTCGCCAGAAACGACCTCCCCCACCTATTCATTTCAGCCCCAAAAGACATTTCAGCTTTAGGGTGTGCAACCAGCAACAGAATTTTTCGGAAGGTGGCCCGATGAAGATGAAGCGTGACGTGGCTTTGTCTGTCAGCTGTGGGAAAGGAAAAGACAGCCACAGACTCTTCAGGGAAGGTCCTTAGAAACCAAGTAGAATGAATGAAAGGAGAAGATGAGCTTGAATAATCCACAGGCCAACAGTGTGACCGTTTCTGGTCTTTGCTCACATGCTCAGGGTAGCACTGCCCGCCATTTCCTGGGGTCGGGAAGGAATTTTCCTCCAGGGCTGATTGGCCGGGGCTCCTGGAGGTTTTTCGCCTTCCTCTGGGCATCGAGCAGGGATCACCCGATAGGTGGCTGGCTTAAGCCACTCCATAAAGACATGATCCACGGGATTAAACCAAATAGGGCCCCTCCCCAACATTAATAAAAGGCCTCAACATCAAACCTTCTTTGTTGTCTGTTTGTTGTTTGCTGAGCTCGTAAGTAGAAGGGCGGTGTTCCTCACTGGGTTTGTACAGTTTGGCAAGTCTCTCCAACACAATCAGGAAAAATGTTCAGTTCCCTGCAGCCCCTTGCTGCCGCCATTTTGTTCCCCGTGGGGCTCCAAAGCCAGAAATAAACCCAGCTGGGGGCAGGGGGGAGGGTGTAGCAAAGGCTGAGGCAGGGGGCAGCCACATCACCTCTGTTCCCCCCATCTCTTCAGCCCCTTCCCCAGTCCCACTGAGCTGGGAGTCTGTCTCTCACGAAGTCCTGTTCTGGTCCCACCCTGGGTCAACCACACAGCCGGGGGCTTTCAGACGAGGGCTGGGCGAGGCCCGGGGTTGCCAGGTCTCCCCTGGCCACCGGTGGGGGGCAGGGGGCAGGGTTGCCAGATCCAGGTTGGGAAGCTCCTGGAGATTGGGGGGGGTGGAGCCTTGGGAGGGCAGGGACCCACCTCCTCAGTAGGGTCCAGTGCCACAGAGTCCACCCTCCAAAGCATCCATTTCCTCCAGGGGGACGGATTTCTGTAGTCTGGAGATGAGTTGTAACTCCCGGTCTCACCTGGAGGCTGGCATCCCTAGATGAGGCCACTAGATCTGGAATCAGGACTTCCACCATTTTTGCAACTCTCAGTTCCTGTGGAACGCCTCGAGTAACACGAGCCGTATTCTGAGGGTTGCCAACCCTGTGCTGGGAAATGCCTGGAGATTTGGAGGGGGGGAGACTAAGGAGGGCGGGGTTTGGGGAGGGAAGGGGAGGGACTTCAATGGGGTATCATACCTTCCGAAGCAGACCTTTCCCCCAGGTGAGCTGATCTCTGTTGCCTGGGGGGTCTGAGCCAGGAAGGGTTTTGAACCATGTGTGGAAGGAGCAAAATGGCCACCTATTTGCACCACGGGGCCTCCAGACGCTTCTACTGTGGGAGGACGAGTCCAAATTTCGCTGGCATCTTAATCCACACAATTGTACTCACTCTGCCGCTTGTGGAGAGCCACATTTGCAAGGTCCATCCAGCAAAACAGCAGCCACTTTTGACTTCCATCCTGGGGGGAGGGGCCGTGGCTCAGTGGCACAGCATCTGCTTGGCCTGCAGAAGGTCCCAGGTTCAATCCCCGGGCTCTCCGGTTAACAGGAGCAGGTGATAGGGGATGAGAAAGACCTCAGCCCGAGACCCCGGAGAGCCGCTGCCAGTCAGAGCAGGCCACGCTGACCTTGAGGGACGAAAGGTCTGATTCAGTATCAAGCAGCTTCAGGTGAACGAGGCCTGCCGCTCAGGGGGACTCGCCGCTTACCCGTTCCCCTGAGGGCAGGATTTTAAATATGCAAAAGGAGAAGAATGCCAAGCTGCTGAAAGAATAAACACATTTTATTTAGAAGAGAAACAGCTGTGCAAAGAGGAGAGGAGAGGGAAGGTTCTCACTGTCTAACCATCTAACTGTGTAACAAACAACTAGGGAAGAAGTCCTGAAAAGAAGTCTCCAATGAGCCAATCAGGAGACAGGAGGGGATTATTTGAAAATCTCAGGAAATCCTTAATCTGACTATGCTAGCTATTTAAATCCCCCAAGATGCCCCCCATAGGATATTTTTCTCCTCCTCCTCGCTTCATGCACATAAGCAGATCTTGTATCAAGCAGTAGCTGTTTCAAGGGGAGACCCGCCTGCCACATCCAAGCCCCACTGGGCAAGGGCTTTGCCCGCTTTCCTGAAACGTGGGGCAGGTGCCACAGAGGGGAGCAGAGGCCAGAAGAGCCACAAGTGGCTCCCAGGCCACTGTTTTAGCTAAATGGGTCAACCAGCCCTGGCTACACTCTCGTTCGTTTTGCCAGAATTACTTGAATGGGACTTTGGCAATGCATTAACTGACCACTTTCCAGAGACGCCCAGTGCTTGGCATGAAGCCCCAGGGAATTTCTCAGACCCCCTGTGAATCTGACGTTTGTCAAAGACATCCACAGGAAATATTTCTCTAAGACATCCACATCTGTGGCCTTTGTCCCGTTCCGTCCCCCGGGTTAGATTTTGCTTTGTTTCATACCTCCAGCATGACTTTTGGCGCCATCTTGTGGTTAGAACAAAGTTTGACTCCGGTGGCACCTTTGAGACCGACAAAGTTTAATGCTGTTGTCAAAAGCTTTCATGGCGAGTTCATTAGCTGCTGTAGATTTTCCAGGTTGTGTGGCCGTGGTCTTGGCATTTTAGAACCTGACGTTTCCTGAAAAACACGAAAGGCTCTACGTCTGACAATAGCACCACAGACAAGATTAGAATTTCAACAGCCGATCCACATACAAAAGAACCTCAGGAAACAGGAAACCTCCTCGGGAAACAATCCATATACCGAAGAACCTCCTCAGGAAAGCTCCTCCATTAGCATGTTCATAGCCTGGGGAATTCTTACAAGATAATGACTCAGCCCTACCCCACCTTCCTGAGTAGATATAAATTACCTGCCTACCATCTTTCTTCTCACCTTGACACAGAGAGTCCTCCATCTTTCTGTGTTATACCTCTGAGGATGCCAGTCACAGTTGCTGGCGAAACGTCAGGTTCTAAAATGCCAAGACCACGGCCACACAACCCAGAAAATCTACAGCAACTAAATGCTGTTTTGTTGGTCTTAAAGGCGCCAGTGGACTCAAAACTTTGTTCTGTTGCTGCAGGGTTACCATGTGTACATTTCCTCTCCTACACGGATGCCAGTGCTCTGACATGCATGTAGCTTGTGTTGCGATACTCATTCCTGGGGAGAATGTCTTTCCTGTTATTGGGGGGGGGCGCAGCAGGAGACCACAGGCCACAGCTGTACTCTGAAAGCAACCAAAGCAAAGACTTTGGTCTTCAGCTGCTTTGTGACTCCAGCAAAGGACAGATGGGAGACCGATCCTGCAAGGATGTTCTTTAGTCTCTACGCAAGCGCACCTATTCAGGATCACTGAACACAGATTAATTATGCCTCATTGTCAAAGATACCCTGAATGTGCACTCTCACTTTGCAAATTTAAAACCCAGTGGTAGACCCTGGAGATTGTATCCGAAAAACCAGTGTGTTGTAGTGCACTGGGCAAGCATCTAGAAGCCCTGGGTTCAAATCTCCACTCTGGCATGAAACTCAACGGGGGATCTTGGGGCAGTCCCACTTTCTCAGCCAAGCCTACCTCACATGGTTGTGGTGAAGATCACATCAGAACCATGCCTGCCACCCTCCTTGGAAGTAGAAAGGAGCAAGAGTCCAGTAGCATCTTGAACACTGGCAAAATTTGTGGCAGGGGATGAACTCAGGGGTAATAAAGTCCCCAGGAAGGGACAAAAGAGGCCAGAGGTTTTCTTCTAGACGCAAAGTAGAGCTTGGGTTGCGTTCCTGATTGTTTCCTCTGTTGGTTTGAAGAACTAATGGATCAGTTATTTGAACTAATCAAAACGGAAACAAAACTGCTTGGTGAGTGTTATGTACGTGGACCGCCACCAGGGGTCCGCGGCTAAAGCAGGAGCTTGGTCCCCAAACACAAAGGAGTCCTAGGATCCTAGTCCACCTCGAGTCCACCAATAGCACCCTTGGTGGGAGATTCAAACCCTCCAATGGGGAGAGAGGTGTGCCGGGTGGAGTATATATAGTTGGCCTTGCAGGGCCATTTTTCCTTGTCTTGTTGTGAAGTACAATAAACGCGTCGGAACGCTTGTCGTAGTCCGAGTTCTCCATGCGTCGAACTCAGTACTTTACAGTGAGCCACCTAGGTTTGGGGTGTGGAAAAAGTGTAGAAGTCAGGAGTTTTTATTATAAAGGAGAAGTGGGGAGGGAGGATGAGGCAAATTGGCGATTGAAGCTGAAAAGAAGTAGCTCTGGGGCGAGTAGGGTTGCCAAGTCGATCTTCTGCCGGAGCGGGGGGGCTCCTGGCCGGCATCGGGTGTGCGCACGCGCCGCATGCACATCACCCGGAAGTGACGTGACGACGGCAGGCACGCTGGGGGCGGGGCCATGGCCATACGAGGGAAAACCATAGAGTTTTCCCTTGAATTGCCGTAGCCACGCCCCCAGCGTGCCCAGCGTCGTCGCGTCACTTCCGGGTGACACGCACGTCGGGGTGGAGTTCCCCCGGGGGCCCGATCCGTCGGTGGCGGGGAACAGGCCTCTGGGGCGGGGGGACTTGGGAAGCCTAGGGGCGAGGCAAGTCCATTGTCCGGAGTATGAGATGTCGGCAGGGTGGAGGGGAGTCACAGCTGCCAGAACACGATCTCGTGTGCCTCCCAGGGTCACTGCCTAGGCATGATGGTAGGGCCTGCCAGTTCTGGCGTCCATCTTTGTGTCCACCGATGTCAAGATGCCTGGTAAATAGTCTCCCGGGGCACCCCGATGTGGTACATTGCTGGCTGAAATTAAGCCTCCTGAAAGACAGGGGCGGGGAGGCATGCGTACATCTCCTTCAGGTTGCCAACTCTCAATTGGGAAGTTCCTGGAGATTTGGGGGCGGAGGGTGGGATCTCAGGAGGGCTTTGTGGTGCCGTAGAACCCACCCCTCCAAAACGGCCCTTTTCTCCAGGGGAACCGGATCTCTATCATTGGGAGACCTGAAGTAGTCGTTCTGGGAGATCTCTAGGCCCCACCTGGGGGCTAGCAAGCCTATGAAAAATGTTAAGTCACTCACTTAACAAAGCAGTCGGAGAGTGATTCAGCAAGAACACAACTTTATTTTTCAACTCGAACACAGCTCCAACACAGATCAACATCTGATAGCCAGAACAGTTAACAGTTCAGCTTCTACATTGCAGTTGTCCTGCTTTTAAACTCTCCCGGCTAATGTAGCCACACCCACTGTACAAATACCAACCAATACGGTTGTTCAGATAAGGACCAATCACGGACGTTCCCGCTCAGGGAGCTTGCTGTAAAGTGATTGGCTAGGTGCTTCCTGGGCTAGCAATGTGATTGGATGGATTTGGATCCTAGCCCAGGACGAAGCTCAACATGGCAAGTCAATTAGATGTTTCACACACATCGTGCATTCAATGACAGCTATTGAATACATTACAGAAAACAAGAGAGGCGGGTCTCCCTGGCTGCAGTTCCCATTTCCTTTCTTTTTGACTTGTGTAGCTGGGCCCACAACGTACCAAGTGGACATAGATCAGGCCCCTCTAGGAAAAGCAGGGTTGACACCCGATCCCCCCCCCCGGCCACTGGTGGAGGCGGGGGGGTAGGGTTGCCACATCCAGCCTGGGGAAACTCCTGGAGCTTTGGGGGTGGAGCCTGGGGAGGACAGGGACCTTAAGGGGGTCCCGTTGCCCTAGAGCCGATGTAACCTCAGCTTGTAGGTTTTGTGGGGCGGAACTTGGAATAAACCTTGCAATAATTTAAAGGGAATAAAACATTTCTATTTTTCACTTAACACCCCGTCATGTGACAAAAAACACAGCTCTGAGTAACACAACAGGACAGTGATCCCACTGAACTGTGGCTTGCCCAAGGTCATCCAGCGGCTGCATGTGGAGGAGTGGGGAATCAAACCCGGTTCTCCCAGATTAGAGTCTGCGCACTTAACCACGACACTAAACTGGCTCTCACCCGGGTAAATCTACCTGATTACTCAGTTATTTTTATACGTGTTTGGCCTAAATGGCAGTTTTTCATCATCATGTTCCGGGTAAATGTTGATCTGAGCACCGTTGACCAGGTTAAAAGACATCTTTGTTCCTTGTACTTGCACTGGTAGATCCCCCCCCCACACTGTTAGGGTTGCCAACTCCAGGATGGGGGATTCCGGCAGGGGTCGTTTCGTAGAAAAAGAGCTAGGGGAACTCATTAGCATAACTCATTAGCATATGCCACACCCCCTGACATCACCGGAAGTGTGTCATAAGGCCACAGCCCCTGGCATCACCGGAAGTGTGTCATAAGGCCACACACCCCGCCCCCAACGGTCCCGGCAACCTTGCAGCTCCACTGCCGAGCCCCATGAGGGGCCCGGCGGTGGATCTGCAAGGCCGGCGGGAGTGCAAGGAAGCCCCGCGAAGGCCCTCCCTGGCCCCAGGCAGGCAGGCAGGGGTGGGGAGAGGCAGGGAGGAAGCAACTTACCCTCCCTCTTCTCCTGCCTCCTCCTGGCTGAATGAGGGCCGGAAGTGGGGCGGTCGGAAGCAGGGGGCGGGGCTTCATCGTGTGCCCCCCCCGCACCTCACCCAGGGGAACTGCGATCCCCCACGTTCCCCCCCGAAATGACCTCTGGATTCCGGGAGATATGTGGCACGGAAGATCGGAAAGGCAGGGTTTGGGAGTGGACAGACTCCAGTGGGTTATAATGCTCTAGGCTGAGCCCACCCGCCAAAGCTAGGGTTGCCAGCTCCGGGTTGGGAAATACCTGGAGATTTAGGGGCTGGAGCCTGAGGAGTGCGGGGTTTGGGAGGGGAGGGGCCTTAGCATGGTACAATGCCGTAGAATCCACCTTCCAAAGCAGCCATTTCCTCCAGGTGAACGTATCTCTGTTGCCTGGAGATTAGGTGTAACCCCAGGAGATCTCCAGCCACCACCTGGAGGTTGACAACCCTACGGTGGAGACTGGGAGGGCCATTTTGGGGAGGGGGGACTGCAGCAGGGTATAACATCATATAGCCCACCCTCCAGAGCCACCATTTTCTCCAGGGGGCCAGATTTTGGTCATCTGGAGATCGATTGTAATAGCAGGAGTTCTCCAGGTGTTGAAGGTCGGCACCCCTACTCCAAAGTCTCCATTTTCTCCAGGAGAACTGATCTCGGTTGTCCGGGGTTGAGCTATAATTCCAGGAGTGCTCCAGGCCCACCTGGAGGATGGCAACCCCAAGGCCAAGATGGCCGCCTTGTGCTTCAGGGCAGGGTGCTGTGGCACACTGCTTTAGAACAGTCCCAGACTAATAAGAACACCTGAACCTGAACCACTCCCATCAACAGTCCTCAGCAGGTGAAGGTGGACTTGGCCCCGTTGCCAAGACGCCCATTCCGGGCCTACGTCAATGATTAATTTGGTGCCTGATGATGGGAGAGGAGGAGGAGATGATCGATCGGGGACGGGGAAGGTGGAGAGACCTGCTCTGGAGAGGGCAACATGGTCCGCGCCTCAAATTGCTCCTTCTCCGGCGGTCAGTTCCCTTTGTCCTCGGAGATCTTTCAAGGTAAGGATGGGGGGACTCCAGAGAAGAGTAGGAAACAGCATCCAGGAAGGGCGGCCAGAGACTAGGCCGAAGAGGAGCCAGGTGGCTCGGTTTCAGCCAGGGTTCCATGGAGTTGTTTTCAGTGTGGAGGGCCACTCTTGGGTAGGGATGCCAGCTCCAGGCAGTGTTCCCTCTAAGCTGAGTTAGTGTGAGCTAGCTCACAGTTTTTTAGCCTCCGGCTCAGACATTTTGGTCTTAGCTCAGGAAGAAGGATGGCTCCAGACCAAACTAATTTAATGCAGTAGCCAAATATCTCGATCACAACTTTAATGCCAGCAGCTCACAAAGTAGAATTTTTGCTCACAACACTCCACAGCTTAGAGGGAACTTTGGCTCCAGGTATGGAAATTTCTGGAGGAGGAGGAGGAGGAGGAGGAGAAGAAAAAAATAGGTTTATACCCCACCCTTCACTACCCAAAAGAGTCTCAGAGTGGCTTACAATCTCCTTTCCCTTCCCCCTCCCCACAGCAGACACCCTGTGAGATAGGTGGGGCTGAGAGAGCTCTCCTGAGAACTGCTCCTGAGAGAATAGCTGAGAGAACTTGTGACTGATCCAAGGTCACACCAGCAGCTGCATGTGGAGGAGTGGGGAAATCAAACCCGGTTCTCCCAGAATAGAGTCTGCACTTCTAACCACTACACCAAACTGGGGGTGAAACCTGGGGGGACTGGGGTTTGGGAAGGGAAGGGACCTCAGTAGAGATGCAGAGTATGATTACCAGGTCCCCCTTAGCAACCGCCAGGGGATGGGGTGTAGGGCTGCCAGATCCAGGTTGGGGAACTCCTGGAGGTTTGGAGATGGAGTCTGGGGACGACAGGGACCTCAGAAGGGCACAATGCTATCCAGACCACCCACCATAGCATCCCTTTTCTCCAGGGCAACTGATCACTGTAGTCTGGAGATGAGCAGTAATTCTGAGGGGTTCCCCAGGACCCACCTGGAGGCTGGCATCCCTAATGTGAAGCCATAAAGTCCACCCTTCACGGGTGCCACTTTCTCCAGGGGGATCGATCTCTGTCATAAGAACATAATAACATAAGAGATGCCAATGTTGGATCATGCCTGGAGGTTGGCAACCCTGTGTGTGGTGCGGTGACATAAAAGCAGAGCCTCCACGAGCATGTGCAGAGTGCCTTCCCTGCACACCAGCAGCTAGCACTCTATCTGGGATTAGGAGGATGGACTTCCACCCAGATCCGGAATCATGCCTGACCCATCCCTTTCCCCTCCCGCAGTGATCAAGGCTCAGATCTGGATCTTCTTGGTCCCGGTGTTCTTGGGGCTTGTGCAGGTCGGCCTGTTCCTGGAGGAGACGGGCTTCTTCCTACGCCAGGGTAACAGTTCTCGTCGCACCACCCTCACGCTCTGGATCCTGGGGGTCTATCCGGTAAGAACAGGCAAAGGAAACCGTGCTGTTTTATCTCTTGGTCACGCCCAGCTTCCAAAGCAGCAATCGTATGCACAGTGACGAGGAAGACAGTCCCATTGAACCTCTGCATAAAACAGGCTTAAGATTTTGTTCAGCAGCCCGAGTCAAGAAAATCTGGGACTGAAAATCCAGACAGCAGCGGTCCATTTCCTCCCTTGCAATTAGAGATGCCAACTTCGGGTTGCAGAATTCCTGGAGATCTGGGGAGAGCAGGAGCAGGATTTAGGGAGGGCAAGGACCTCAGTCAGGTTTAGTGCCACAGAATCTATCATTTATTTATTTTATTAAATTGATAGAAACTGCCCTCCCCCCCGAAGGGCTCAGGTCAGTGCACAACATTCAGTGATCCACAACGTTCATCAATCAATAATTCAGAATAATTAACAGTAAAACAGTTAAAACAACAACAATATAAGTTTTTTTAATTGTAGCAGGATTTAGGGAGGGCAAGGACCTCAAGTCAGGTTTAGTGCCACATAATCTATCATTTATTGATTTTATTAAATTTATAGAAACTGCCCCCCCCCCCGAAGGGCTCAGGTCAGTGTGCAACATTCAGTGATCCACAATATTCATCAATCAATAATTCAGAACAATTAACAGTAAAACAGTTAAAAGAACGACAATATAAAAAGTCTGTTCAGAGGGCTTTGACTACCAAATTATACCCTACTCCTGGGGGGGGGGGAGAAAGGGAGGCCAGGCTTTTTTTTAAAAAAAGTCTTTATTAAAGTTACAGATCATAAAAAAGAAATCATATCAACTCTCCTGGCAATAGCCCGTTTAACCATTGCCGAAAACTGGAAATCCTCAGCAGCCCCCTTAATAACAGACTGGCAGGACAAGCTATGGGAACATCTTATCATGGCAAAAATTGCTGATTCGCTTAAGTGCTCTCAATCACACACCTCACTTCACATTTCTGTCAACTTGGTTCCCCGTAGTCTCCTACTTACAGATTCTAGATATTCTCCCCTCTAACCCACTTTATCTAAAGTGGCTAACCTTGTAGGTTTCAAGTTTTTCCATTTAGATGACGTTCTTGTAGATGGATGCACTGTATTATGCTGTATCTTTGCTTATTGTATTACACGTTTAATTAAAATTAATAAAGATGATTTTTAAAAGTTACATTAACAATAAACAATATTCAATACAATTACTTACTTAGATAATTTACAATACAAATATTAAAAGAAAAATATAAATTTAAGAAATAGAGAGAGATATACGAAGTTATATATAAATATATAAATGCCATTTAAACGGGAACAACAGTAAGGTACAATCACTAGTATCTTATTTACAGTTTGGTCTAAAAACATGTCCAAACCAGCTAATATAGTATACCTACAATGACCTAAAAAGAAAACACCTTTAATAACTGGGACCACAGTTTGCTGGAACACAAAGCAGGCGCTGCTTGGTTTTTCCATTTGAATCTATTCGACGTGCAGGAGCTATAGCCAGATTAATATCATACTGAGAGACCAGGAAAGACGAAAAGGACTGATGTAAAGGTTTTACTTTTGAGAAAGCATGGACGGAACACGGCATTTGCAGCTAGCCATTGTGTGAAGTCAACTTTGGAACCTTCACTTCAGAAATTGTTTCTCCACTTTTGAGACGTTCCTCAGACGTAAACCTTCAGCGGTGGACCTTTTATTACACAAATATTTATTATTTGTCTCTGGAGGCGTATCCTGCAGGAACCTCAGTGTTACATTGTTTCACAGGGTTTTCAGAAGGTGGTTCATATTGCTTCAGGCAGAATCTGTATTTGTCTTTCCCACCAGTGTCCCAGCCTTTTGACTCCGTCTTCAAAAAAGCTGTCTGCATTTGGTGTCGTTTTCACACCTCAACAGTGCTAGCATACTTTTGCATGTCCACATATGTTTATCGTCCTTTCAGGGCGGCTCCACTGTCATTGCACCTCCGCACTGCTTTAAAAGAATCTTCTCCAAACAACATTCAAACAAGCATAGAGAAAGACGGCGTCACAGCAGCACGAAAATGATTTAAAAATGCAAATGCAGATTCGGCTTCAATAACGTTTGTAGAGATTGGTTTTGTTTTGCATGGTGACAGGGGCATTTATTGTGATGTTTATTGCACACTTATCTCTGTGACTGTTTGGAGCGTCCTTTGAAGTATTCTTGACAATTTATACACAGTCTTTGTTTCCTTTGATTTTTTCCATCTGGCAGCTATTGCTGTCCGAGCTGCCACTATTAACATATCAATCAGTGCTTTATTTTTTTAGGAGTATGTACCACGAGGCCAATAGTTCAGACCAATGTTTTTAGGTCGGAGAGGAATGTCACACCCTGTTATCAAATTAATCTGGGACAGAATTTCTTTCCAGTATTTTCAAATGATGTCACAAGACCACCAGCAGGGGGCATACGTCCCCATCGGCTTACAAGATTTCCAGCACTCTGGGCTTCGAGATGATATGCGAAGCCTTGAGAGGCGTAATATACCATCTGGTCAACAAACCGTTGGTGTCCTCAACCATAGGCCTGCAGGTCATGGATGTCACTAGGCAGAAAATTCTATTGGGCCAGTGCCAGGGCTGAAAAGACCCCGGCTGTGGTCAAAGATAGCCGGATCTCTTTCGGGCCAGGGATCACTAGGAGATTTTGCTTCCTAAAGCATAATGCTCTGCATGGGGTATACCGAGAGAGGCAGTTCCGTAGGTACGTTGGCCCCAGACTGTTTAGGCCCTTGAAGGTTAATACCAAAACCTTGAACCTTCCAAAGCAGCCATTTTCTCCAGGGGAACGCATCTCTGTAGTCTGGAGACTGTAATGCTGGGAGAGCTCCAGGTTTCTCATCCTCTTCCTCTTCATCTAGAGGAAGAGGATGAGAACCTGGCAATGCATCCCAAGCTCATAGGCCTCACACAGGTCCCTCAAAGATATTTGTGATGATGATGTCTATTATGAACCGAGTTCGAGGCAGCTCTTAAACAAGCGATTTCTTTTATTCAGCTCATAGCAACACAAGACAAAAATGCATAGAACCAGACTGATTTATATATGATTTGAACAGGGTAAAACCACACCCAACAAACAGCTAACATCCAGTAAGATTGCAGGGCTTGGAACCTATGAGAGTGGTTCCCGCCTAAAACATAGGCTTCTGACCAGGGCTATTTTTGGGCAGGAACGCACAGGAACGGAGTTCCGGCTGGTTCCCGAGTTGGCCACGCCCAGCAGGAACTCATTAGCATAATAGGCCACACCCAACAGCAGAAACTCATTAGGATTGGCTACGTTAGGGGTGTGTGGCCTAACATGCAAAGGAGTTCCTGCAATAAAAAAAGGTTTTGACAACATACAAAGTAAACAGAATAAGAAGCAAAAGGTGGGTGTGGCTGGATGACCAGACTTCTGGTAACATGGGGGTGTGGCCTAATATGCTAATGAGCTGTGTTGTCAGGGGTGTGGCCTAATATGCTTATGAGTTTCTGCTGTTGGGTGTGGTCTATTATGCTAATGAGTTCCTGCTGGACTTGTTCTACAAAAAGAGCCCTGGATTAGGAGTGTTGGACTAGTACCTGGGAGACCCAGGTTCAAATCCCCACTTGTGCCATGGGAACTCTCTGGATGACCTTGGGCCACTCACATTCTCTCAGCTTAACCTACCTCAGCAGAGTTGCCAGTCTCCAGGTGGTCGCTGGAGCTGCCCCAGAATTTCTCCAAGCTAAAGAGCCCTAGCGCTTTAACCTTTCCTCATAGGGAAAGTGTTCCAACCCTTTTATCATTCGAGTTGCTCTTTTCTGCACTTTTCCCAAAGCTATAATATCCTTTTTAAGGTGTGGTGATCAGCTGCGTTTGGAGAAAAGCTCCAGGGGAGGTAAAATGGCAGAATGGAAGGGTTCAGATCCCTCTAGTTAATGGGTCTGAACACCTGAACAAACATAACTTAGTTGCAGCTGTCATCTCTAGACCGGTCCTTCATCAAGGACACCATCCAGACAAGACCCTCCTGTTCACAAGGTGCATTTTAGGAAACAGCACCTTGAGCAACCGCAGCAGGAAGTTAGTTGTTGGAGATTTTCCAGCCTGTATGGCCGTGGTCTTGCCATTGTAGGACCTGACGTTTCGCCAGCAGCTGTAACTGGCATCCTCAGAGGTATAACACAGAAAGATGGAGTACTCTCTGTGTCAAGGTGAGAAGAAAAATGGTAGGCAGGTAATTTCTATCTACTCAGGAAGGTGGGGTAGGGCTGAGTCATTGTCTTGTAGGAGTTCCCCAGGCTGTGACATGCTAATGGAGGAGCTTTCTTGAGGAGGTTCTTTTGCATATGGACTGGCTGTTGAAATTCTAATCTTATCCGTAGTACTATTGTAAGATGTAGAGCATTTTGTGTTTTTCAGGACAGGAAACCATGCCCTATTTATTTTTAAACTCTCTTCTTTCTTGTTGAAATTGTGTTTATGTTGATGAATTTCAGTGGCTTCCCTGTGTAATCTGACATGGTAATTGGATGTGTTGTCCATCCTTTCAGTGTCTTGGAATAAGGAAGTGTTGCGGATCAGAAGGGAAAGGAGATTGGAAGCCGCTCCTTTGAATAATGAAGGGCGGGGTATAAATCCAATCTTCTCCTGCTCTTCCTCTTCTTCCTGGTGCATAATTGGAAGACATCGCAATGGAAACAAGGTTAAGATCTTTAGCATCCTAACGCCTCTCCTCTCCAAACAGGTGTTCAGCTTCACGTCCCTCATCAGCTTGTTCGTCCCACGGGCCTCCTTCGTCTGTACATTTGTAGCCTCCATGTGAGTTTGTTTATTTATTTATTTAACCTATTTCTTACCCTGCTTTTCTCCCCAAGGGGGACCTGATGCCATTGACATCTCCCTCCTCACCTCCATTTTTTCTTCTCAACAACCCTCTGAGGTAGGTGAGGCCGACTGCATTTGACTGGCCCAAGGTCACCCAGCGAACTTTGGTGGCAGGGTGTGGACTTGAATCTGGGTCTCCCGGATCCAATTCCGACACTCTAACCCAGGGGTCCCCAACTTTTTTGAGCTTGCGGGCACATTTGGAATTCTGACGCAGCACGGTGGATGCAGCAACAAAATGGCTGCCGTAGGAGGCGGGACCAGCCAAAAAATGATTGCCACCGCTTAACTTGTGATGTGGCAGCTGCTGCTGCCAAAGCAACATTTTACAAAAAGCTGCACAGCCAATCAAATCTCCAACAGTCAATCGGAAGCCTTGCTGGGCAAAAGCCCTACTTGGCCACACCCGCTTCCTATAGCCAGTCTGGAGTAGAGGTTAGGAGCGCAGACTGTAATCTGGGAGAACCGGGTTTGATTCCCCATTCCTCCACATGCAGCTGCTGCCGTGACCTTGGGTCAATCACACAGAGCTTTTCTCTCAGGAGCAGTTCTCGAAAGAGCTCTCTCAGCCCCACCTACCTCACAGGGTGTCTGTTGTGGGGAGGGGAAGTGTAAGCCACTCTGAGAGTCCTTCAGACAGTGAAGGACGGGGTATAAATCCAATCTCCTCCTCCTCTTCTACTACTACTAGTAGTCAGGGCTATTTTTGGGCAGGAACGCACAGGAACGGAGTTCTGGCTGGCTCCCGAGTTGGCCACGCCCAGCAGGAACTCATTAGCATAATAGGCCACACCCAACAGCAGAAACTCATTTGGATTGGCTACTTTAGGGGTGTGTGGCCTAACATGCAAAGGAGTTAAAAAAGCCCTGGGTTTTGACAACAAACAAGGTAAACAGAATAAGAAGGGAAAGGTGGGTATGGCTGGATGACCACACTTCTGGCAACACGGGGGGTGCGGCCTAATGGGCTAGTGAGCGGTGCTGTCAGGGGTGTGGCCTAATATGCTAATGAGTTCCTGCTGTTGGGTGTGGCCTATTATGCTAATTAGTTCCTACTGGGCTTTTTCTACAAAAAGAGCCCTGCTAGTAGTACTACTAAAAACTCTTGGTGAGCAGTAGAAACGACATGTATTTATTTATTTATTAGATTTATATCCTGCTCTCCCCGCCAGGGCAGGCTCACGGGCACCATGTTGGGGACATTGCTCTAACCACTACACCACACTGGCTGTCAATGGGTGGGTGGGATTTTTCAGTGGTCGTGGAAGTCCTGTCTCTCCCAAATTATAGTCAGAACGATCTATGCTTATTATTTGGGGCAACGTTGACCTAAAAAATTCTACCGACTTATCGACTGGGTTGCCACGAGATCTTCTTCCTGAAAATTTCCTGCAAAAGAAGCTTGTCATGTAGCTGTTGAAGGCACAGACGAGAGGATCCGTCACGGAAGAGGTGTCTATGCCAGCTGCTATGGATCCTGCAGTAGAATCCCACTTTCTGAAATGGAATCCCAGCCCTGGTTCTAGGCTGCCTAGACATATTTATTCCATGCCCATGGCCATAGGCAACCACCCCATGGTCCCTGTTTTATTCTGTCCAAGACCCCTGGCGCAAGCAACCAAGTGCAAAGAAATGCATCAGTAGGCATCGTGGCACGTTCCAGAGTAATACATGTCATAAGAACATAAGAGAAGCCATGTTGGATCAGGCCAGTGGCCCATCCAAGCCAACCCTCTGTGTCACACAATGTCCAAAACCCAGGTGCCATCCGGAGGTCCACAGGCGGGGCCAGAACTCCAGACGTCCTCCCACTGTTGCCCCCCAAGCACCAAGAATGCAGAGCATCCCTGCCCCTCCCAGACAGAGTGTTCCATCTATACCTTCTGGCTAATAGGCACTGCTGGACCTCTGCTCCAGATGCTTACCCAATCCCCTCTTGAAGCTGTCCATGCTTGTAGCCATCACCACTTCTTGTGGCAATGAATTCCACGGGTTAATGTCCTGTGCGCGGAGTCTAATCTAGGAGAACCGGGTTTGATTCCCCACTCCTCCACTTGCACCTGGCTGGATGACCGTGGGCAAGCCGTAGTTCTG
>NW_015160309.1:78930-87954 GCF_001447785.1 Gekko japonicus
CCGCTGTGCCTAATGGTCTCTGCCAATGGCTGATGCAATGAACACACGTGAAAATGCATGGAGCTGCCTTCTACTGAATCAGACTATCGGTCCGTCAATATTGTCGACTCGGACCGGCAGCGGCTCTCCAGGGTCTCAGGCCGAGGTCTTTGACATCACCTCCTGCCTGGAAACGCTCCCTCTAAGCTGTGGAGTCTTGTGAGCAAAAGTTCTACCTCATGAGCGATCGGCATTAAAGTTGTGAGCGAGCGACTTGCTCTGGAGTCATCCTTCCTAAGACAAGAAGGTGTGAGCCAGAGGCTAAAAAAAATGTGAGCTAGCTCACACTAACTCAGCTTAGAGGGAACACTGCCTGGTCCTTTTAGCTGGAAAGGCTGAGGGCTCGGACCTGGGGCCTTCTGCATGGCAAGCAGAGGCTCTGCCACTGAGCCGCAGCCCTTCCCCGATGCATTTTTAATAACCCTGCCACTCCTGCTACTGCAGCTACCACTCCATCACCCTCTGGAAGTTCCTGGCCTTGATCCGTGACTTCTTCGGGGGTTCAGACCAAATGCTCCAGCGACTGGAGGGGCAGAAGGTTTCCCCAGACCCATTCCCGTGTTGCTGCTGCTGCTGCCTCCCCGAGATCACCGCCAGCCGGTAAGAGATGACTTTGGGTCCAGAAGTGAAGGATGGTCTCTTGGAGCCAGGCCTGCCCTTTGCAACTGGGGTCGCCAGCCCCCAGGTGGGGCCTGGAGACCTCCCAGAATTACAGTGGCCCTCCAGCCGACAATGATCAGATCCCCTGGAGGAAATGGGATGCTTTGGAAGGCGGACTCTGTGGCATCTTACCCTGCTGAGGTCCCTCCCCTCCCCGAACACTGCCGCCCCCCAAATCTCCAGGAACTCCCAAACCCAGAGTTGGCGACCCTCTCTGCAACTGATTCAGGACATCTCTGTTAATGTGTATTTTTTTTCCCGTTGTCAGCTCTGATCTTTTAAGCATTTCTTTCAAGGTCTTACACAGCCCCACTTGCATATTCTTTAATAACGACAGCCTTTGAAATGAAAGAGTCATATTCCCAGCTCCGGGTTAGGAAACGCCAGGAGACTTTGGGGTGGAGCCTAGAGCGGGCGGGGTTTGGGGAGGGGAGGGGCCTCTGCAGGATACAATGCCACAGAGTCCACCCTCCAAAGCAGCCCTTTTCTCCAGGGGGACTGGTCTTTGCCGTCTGGTGATCAGTTGTAATTGGGGGAGATCCCCAGGCCCCACCTGGAGGCTGGCAACCTTACACATGCCCCCTCTTGTGTTTTCTCCCTGTGTGTACCCTACACTTTAAAGATAAAGTTAAATGCCATTATGGGCCAAGCCAAACACTGTGACTTCAATACAGTAAAAAAGTAAAGGTTCCCTTGCTCGAAAGCCAGTCGAATCCGACTCTAGGGTTGCGGTGCTCATCTCCGTTTCAAAGCCGAAGAGCCAGCGCTGTCCGAAGACGTTTTCGTGGTCATGTGGCCGGCATGACTAAACACCAAGGCGCACGGAACGCTGTTACCTTCCCAGCGTCTTAACCACTTAAGCCACCGCAGCGCCTAATAAATAAAGTACACACCTTAATATGCTTATTTGACATATTTTTTTCTGTTTCTGCTATTTATGGGAGGAGCTAGCCAAGGCACTGAATCTCCACCCACTGATCTCTGGAACTCCTAAAAGAACAAAAAAACATTTTGACCACTGGGATTCCGCTAGGAATTGCCTGCACACTTTCAAGCTAATCCTTATAGCCTGAAGGACTAGAAACTTGCCTTTAAGAAAGAGAAAGATGGGATTCTCAAGACTGTTACTTTTGTGCTAGGGTCAGGCTGGTAGCCGGGATTTTGTGGCTTGTGGGGCAGATTTTTTCCTGGTGGGCCTGAAGTTCTCGGTACAGCAAGAAAGGCAATTTAGCCAATAGAAGGCTGTTATCAGGACTGTTCCCTGGAAGGCCAGATACTGAAGCTGAAGCTCAAATACTTTGGCCCCCAAATGTGAGGGGAGCACTGACTGGAGAAGACCCTGAGGCTGGGAAAGGTTGAAGGTAAAAAGAGGGTTGAAGGTAAAAGAAGCCGTCCATGCTTGTAGCTGCCACCACCTCCTGTGGCAGTGAATTCCATGTGTTAATCGCTCTTTGGGCGTTTCTTGACACAGAGTTAGAAGGGATCCTAGAGGTCACCTACTCCAACCCCCATGCTCAGTGTGAGAATTAGTGAACTACAGCACCCCAGTCTGCTTAAAAGAGCTCATGCCTTAAAAATGTTTTCCCGCCCTCCCCAGAGGCTCAGGGCGGCTAACAACATATAATTAATAAAACAGTAAAACAGTAAAACAATACAAAATATTAAAATTACATCAAAAAAGCATTTACAGGAGAAAATCTTGTTGGGCTGTGCCTTTAAGAAAGGGGGCAGAGCCCCCAGAAGCCTCACCGTAGCTACAGTCCTGGCTAGTGCTGCCAGCTCTGGGTTGGGAAATACCTGGAGATTTTTGTGGGTGGAGCCAGAGGAGGGCGGGGTCTGGGGGAGGGGAGGGGCCTCAGTGGGGCACAAGGCCACAGAGTCCACCTTCCAAAGTGGCCATTTTCTCCAGGGGAACTGATCTCTGTAGTCTGGAGATGAGTCATAATTAGGGTTGCCAGCTCTGGGTTGGGAAATACCTGGAGATTTTTGTGGGTGGAGCCTGAGGAGGGCGGGGTCTGGGGGAGGGGAGGGACTTTGATGGGGTCCAGTGCCACAGAGTCCACCCTCCAAAGCGGCCATTTTCTCCAGGGGAATTGATCTCTGTCACCTGGAGATCAGTCTTACTAGTGTGAGATCACCAGCCATCACCTGAAAGCTATCAGCACAAAGGAACACTGTGATGAAATTGACAATAGCATGTAATTCTTATGAACATCAATAAAAACTTTTGCAATATAGCTCAGGGAATTCTAACACCTTCAAGAAAAAGTCCAGCCTCCTCATTTTGACTACTTCTTTTGCTTCCTTCACATACGAGCAGCAGCATTAACTTCTTGTTTACTTTCTTCAAATTATTACGACTTAACTTCTTTCTCAAATTATCTTCCGGTTCTGAAAAGTACTCAGATGGAGAGTGGTTTCAGCAAAGTGTACTTTATTTGATCAGGAACAAGACGACTTTGGCCGACTCGCAGGCCGGCTTACATTCCCCGAGAAACCGCCACCCAAAACACACCCACCCACTTCCCAATAGGTTAGTTACAGTGGCCGAGAGTCCCATAGACTCTTGGCCAGGAACCTAGCCCCCTGATTGGAGCGGGCTAGGATCCGCATAGTCCATTGTCTCTTGGAGCGAAGCTCAACGTTTGTGCCTGACCGCGTGGAGCCCAAGCTGGTCACACGGTCTGGACTGGATACGTTACAGGTTCCATTTCAAGTATTTGTACTAGGAGCAAGCCAGTTAATTATTTTCTTAATAGCAACCAGTCCACTTTTTAAAATCTGGCTAGAAGCCTTCTTATTTCAAATTTGCTGGCAAGTGCTCTCTATCTCATGTTGCTGGCTCAGTTGCTCTCCAGTAGATTATAGCAGTCACATTTCAGTCTTTTTTTCTATTTTTTTCTATCTGGCTAAAAGCCGTCTTCTTAAATAAGCTGAGAATTGCTCTCCACGTTTGCTGGAGATTAACCCTAATTGCTGGCAACCCTAATTGTAATACTAGGAGATCTCGAGGCCCCGCCTAGAGGTTGGAAACCCTACCTAACCATGGCACCATCAGCATGAGCGGGGTTTTTTTTGGGGGGGGGGCAGTTGAAGACTGCTCAGATGGCAGCCCTCACTAATAGCAGTACACTGGTATCAGTTTGGTGTAGTGGTTAGGAGCACGGACTGGGAGAACTAATCTGGGAGAACCAGGTTTGATTCCCCACTCCTCCACGTGCAGCCGCTGGGGTGACCTTGGGTCAGTCACAAAGTTATCTCAGAGTTGTTCTATCAAGAACAGTCCTCGAAAGAGCTCTCTCGGACCCAACTTACCTCACAAGGGTTCCGTTGTGGGGAGGGGGAGGAGATTGTGAGCCGCTCTGAGACTCCGAGTGAAGGGCAGGGTATAAATCCCATTCCCTCCTCCATTCCTTTGGAGTCCTGTTTTGCAGTGTTGTTCAAAGAACAGCGAATCCATCTTGAAGGGATGCAGTTTGACTCAGGGTTTTCACAATGATGCTGGGTAATGCAAAGGTGGTAGATCTGTCGCCTGGAGATCAGTCGTAATAGTGTGAGATCGCCAGCCATCACCTGAAAGCTATCAACACAAAGAAACACTGTGATGAAATTGACAATAACATGTAATTCTTACGAACGTCAGTAACAACTTTTGCAATGTAGCTCAGGAAATTCTAACACATTCAAGAAAAAGTCCAGCATCCTCATTTTAACTACTTCTTTTGTAAGACTCTCAGTCTGGGGCAAGGGATGCGCTGTATTCTTGGTGCTTGGGGGAGGGGGCAACAGTGGGAGGGCTTCTAGTGTCCTGGCCCCACTGCTGGACCTCCTGATGGCGCCTGGTATATTTAGCCACTGTGTGACACAGAGTGTTGGACTGGATGGGCCCTTGGCCTGATCCAACATTGGCATCTCTTAAGTTCTCTCTCTGTCTCTCTCTCTCTCTCTCTCTCTCTCTCTCTGTCTCGCTCTCTCTCTCTCTGTCTCTCTCTCTCTCTCTGCCACTCCATCTGCTCCCGCCCTTCCGCAGGTCAAACTTGCGATACATGACAGCGGCCGTGTACCAACTCTCTCTCATCCGGACCATCCTTTTTTTCGTCACCCTGATCCTTTGGACCGATGAGAAATACGACTATGGAGACGTGAGTTGCTTCTGTCCCCCACCGTCATGACCAAAAGGGATGCCTAGGGGGTGGGAATGAAAAAACACATTGGGACTTATCTTATGTATTTATTTATTACACATGTAGCCCGCCCTATCCCATGGTGGGCTCAGGTCGGCTTACAGCATAAATAAAATCCAATACATATATAATTAAAGCCAGTTACTTGATACAGGATGGCAGCAAAAACATACGTTGTTCGAGGGCAGTCTGATATTCCCCCCCCCAGGCCTGTAGCCAGGATTTTGTGGCTTGTGGGGCAATTTTTTTTTGGGGGGGGGCTGAAGTGCAGAAGGAGAAGCCATTTATCCAATGGGAAAGCTATGACCAGGAGAGATCTCTAAATCACAAGCTGTCAACCGCTTTAGAGGACAGTTCTGAGCTGCTGCAAGTTAATCACTTTTGCCAGCCTAAGCAACAGTGCTGAGAACAAGCTGGCAGGTGGGTGTGATGACTGCTATAGCCAAGAAAGCGAATACTTAGGCAGAAAAACTCTCTCAAAGGAGACCAGTTTCTTGACACAGACGGATCCTAGAGGTCACTTACTCCAACCCCCTCGCTCAGTTCAGGAATTAGTCCGCTACAGCACCCCAACTCTGCTTAAAGTAGCACACGCCTTTTAAAAACATTTTAAAATGACTGAAACAAGCATTTACAGGAGAAATTCCTGTGGGGCTGTGCCTTTAAGAAAGGGGGCAGGCCCCCCCAAAGCCCCTATTGGAGGCCCCGGCGGAAACGCCGCGTGGCCATTGGATAGGGCTGTCTAACAGGAGGCATCATCAGGCCCGTATTTACAGTGGGGCTTCCTTCTTCCCCAGGTGGGCTACACCAACCCCAACTCCTACATCAACGCCATCATCGGCATCTCCACCTTCCTCTCCTTCTACGGCTACCTGCTCTTCTACAAGGCCACCAAGCCGGCCCTGGCGGGCTACAGCTTGCGCTCCAAGTTCGTCTGCATCATTTTGGTTCTCGTCCTCTGCGGCCTGCAGAGCGGGATCCTGGAGACCATGGGAGCCGTCGGGGCCATCCCGTGCAGCCCGCCTCTCTCGGCCGACACCCGCTCCCAAAGTAAGTTGCCTTGATGGGGTGGGCAAGGTGTAGTGGTTGAAGTGTCGGGAGATCCGGGTTCTGGATCCAGGTTCAGATCCTCACTCTGGGCGACCTTCGGTCAGCCGCACTCGCTCTGGCCGATCTACCTCACAGGGTTGTTGTGAGGGTAAAACAGAGGGGAGACGGAGGTACTTGGAGCTCCTTGGCAGGCGGGCGGAATAAAAATGTGGGAAGTCAGTAAATAATCTCAGGAGGGCTCTGTGGGGCGGGGTGGGTTTGAATTGGATGGCAGGCCCATTCCCTAACGATCACAGGTTTTTAAAAAATCATGCCTTTCCTCCAAAGTGCGCAGGACAGGAGTGCGTGTTTCTTCCTTCCTCCGTTTCATTCTCACAACAACGCTGTGAAGTCGGTCAGGCTGAGGGAGCGTGACTAGGCTAAGGTCCCCGTGCAAGCTTTGTGGCGGTCAGGATTCGAACCCAGGTCCAAGCACTATGCTGCCCCTCTGACTTGCTGTCTCAGGAGCTGCGGCCTGCCCTGCTCCTTCACCCTGAGGGGGTCCCATTATGCTGTCTTGTGTTTTATGTGGGGGGGGGAGATGAAAAATGAGATCTTCACAGAGGGTGGGCCTTTTCCCAAGGAGGGAGTCCTGGGTTAAGTATCTGCCTGAGGGGAAAAAATAGTTGAGGCGGGTTGGATAGACAAGCTGAAGTAAATTCCAGTCAAATAGACATGGGGAAGAAGTGACAGACTTCACGTTCCTGGGATCCCAGATCACCACAGACTGTGACAGCAGCCATGAAATTAAAAGACGCCTGCTCCTTGGGAGGAAAGAGATGGCGAACCTAAACAGCATGATAAAAAGTAGAGACATCACCCTGCCAACAAAAGTCCGCATGGTCAAAGCAATGGTATTCCCAGGAGTCATGTATGGCTGTGAGAGTTGGACTATAAGGAAGGCCGAGCGCCGAAGAATAGATTCTTTTGAACTATGGTGCTGGAGAAGACTCTTGAGAGTCCCTTGGACTGCCAGGAGATCAAATCAGTCAATCCTAAAAGAAATCAACCCTGACTGTTCCCTGGAAGGCCAGATAATGAAACTGAAGCTCAAATACTTTGGCCACCAAATGAGAAGGGAGCCCTCACTGGAGAAGACCCTGATGCTGGGAAAGATTGAAGGTCAAAGAAGACGGGGATGGCAAAGGCTGAGATGGTTAGACAGTGTCATAGATGCAACGAACATGAAACTGAGCAAACTTCAGAGGACGGCGGAAAACAGGAGGGCCTGGCGGGATCTGGTCCATGGGGTCGCAAAGAGTTGGACTCGACTGTGCGACTGAACAGCAACAGACATAGGGAAGGAGGTGTGGATGCCACAGAGTGAAGCAGGGTTGGAGACAGGCAGGGACAAAAAGAACGGTGAAAGGTGAACGGGGCCAGGGGGGAAGAGGAAAAACAGGGAGAAGGCCAGAGAGACAGGGCCACACAGGGCAGGGCCAGATCGGGACAGAGGTTTCCTGAAACACAGGGTGGATACATTATACAGAGCTGCCAACCTCTAGGCGGCACCCGGAGATCTCCCACTATTACAACTGATCATCAGGCGACCGGGATTGGTTGTCCTGGAGAAAATGGCTGCTCTGGAGAGCGAAATCTGTGCCATTACGCCCTGCTGAGGTCCCTCCCCTCCCCAAACCCTGCTCGGCCTGGTTTCTGCCCCCCAAACCTCCAGATATTTCTCAACCCAGAGCCGGCAACACGACGACATTCGGAACAGTGCCCCTAAGAGCCACAGGTAGCGTGCGAAAGAGGCACCCGTGGATCCCGAGCCACTGAGTTACCACTGTTCTAGATGAGGAAAAGTGGGAATCTGTGACTGGTGGAAGCTATGCGCGTAATTTATTTTGGCTCTACCAAGCACGGGGAAAGACCAGGGACTACGAAGGGCCCAGAAGTCCTTTTCCTTAGCCACTGACAATCTTACGCTGATGTCGCTGTGATTGTGGGGCCGTGGCTCAGTGGCGCAGCATCTGCTTGGCATGCAGAAGGTCCCAGGTTCAACGCCCGGCATCTCCAGTGAAAAGGAGCAGGCAGGAGGTGATGGGAAAGGCCTCAGCCTGAGACCCTGGCTCAGTGGTAGAGCCTTTGCTTGGCATGCAGAAGGTCCCAGGTTCAACGCCCGGCATCTCCAGTTAAAAGGACCAGGCAGGAGGTGATGAGAAAGACCTCAGCCTGAGACCCTGGCTCAGTGGCAGAGCCTCTGCTTGGCATGCAGAAGGTCCCAGGTTCAACGCCCGGCATCTCCAGCTAAAAGGACCAGGCAGGAGGTGATGAGAAAGACCTCAGCCTGAGACCCTGGCTCAGTGGCAGAGCCTCTGCTTGGCATGCAGAAGGTCCCAGGTTCAATCCCCGGCATCTCCAGCTAAAAGGAGCAGGAAGAAGATGATGAGAAAGACTTTGACCTGAGACGCTTGCTCAGTGGCAGAGCCTCTGCTTGGCATGCAGAAGGTCCCAGGTTCAATGCCCGGTATCTCCAGTGAAAAGGAGCAGGCAGTAGGTGATGGGAAAGGCCTCTGCCTGAGACCCTGGAGAGCCACTGCCAGTGTGAGGAGACAAGACTGACCCAGATGGACCGAGGGTCCGATTCAGTAGAAGCAGCTTCATGTCAACATATGCTGGGAGCCTCCATCGGCATTAGGTTGGAGCTACTGGAGATTTCTGTGAAAAGACAGGATTTCTGTCTGCACAGTGGGGCTTCCCCACCTCCTGTTGCCGCCCCAAAGGCCCCCAGAAGGCTGTTCCGCGGTGGGGTGGGAGGGGACCTCCGGGAACGGCTGGAAGTTCTGATGTCTGCAGCAAGAAAGGGCAGGGGTCATTTCCTGGGGGAGCGCACAGGAGCTGAGCTCCGGCAGTAAAGAGCTCAGGGGGCGGGAACATGTAACAAGCCCCACCCCCTGCTCCCAGCAACCCTCAGTCAGAGCAAGAAGCAGCCAGGTAAGTTGCAGAGCTCCCCCCAGCCCCCCGGTTCAAAACATTCCAGTGGCACCTTTAAGACCAAGTTTTATTCAGGTACAAGCTCTTCCTCCTCTGCGAGGACAGATCTGAACCT
>NW_015160309.1:88023-93316 GCF_001447785.1 Gekko japonicus
CTTTTGACACACTTCCGATGATGTCAGGGGGTGTGGCATATGCAAATAAGTTATGCTAATGAGCTCCTGCACCTCTGTTTCTATGAAATGACACCTGAGAAAGGGGAAATCAGTTTAAATCACACCCCTTTCCTTTTTAACATTTTATCGTTCCAATCAGAAGTGGTAACCGTTTCACGGCATCAGAGGTCTTTTTGCCGAAATCCCTCCGCTGGATCCACTCCATTTTCCCACATGCACGCTGTCAGGCCACTTTTTTGACCTCGTTCTTGCAGCTGTAGAGGACTAGAAACTCCTCTTAAAAAAAATAAAAATTAAAAACTGAGATCTCTAGACAGCTAAATTCAGCACCCAGCGCTACATTCCGTGTTTTTTTCCTGCACTCCTGTGAAACCAAAACACATTCACAGCCCTGGGTGGAATGGACACTAGCCAATTAACAGACCTACGCGCCGGGGAGGGGTACAGCACAAGTTAACTCTCCTTTTGATTTTCCAGTGATCTACTATTACTTGTTGGCTGTCGAGATGTTCTTTATTGGCGTATTCGCCCGTTACTCCTTCCGAAGAACTGAACCGCGACCAGACACCCAGCCGGGCCCCCGCGTCTCCCAGGCGGAGATGGCCGCATCCAGCCGCTGCAGCTCCGGAGCAAGCGCGACCATGGAGCAAGCGAACGCCGGCTTCCTCTGCGAGGAGGTTTTGTGTACGATCGAGCACTCCCCTTTGGATCAGTTTGATTTCAGCACGGGGGCGCCAGTGGGCAAACGGCAGCAGAGCTGGGGCCTAGGCCACCCACAGGCGGGGGCATTCCGGGGCAAGGAGCCCGAGGCGAGCTCATCGCCGCAAAGAGCTGGGACTGAATCACCGCCGACTGAAACCCAAGGCCAGACTGCCACAGCGGATGCTGAGGGGGTCACTGTGGTATAAGCCGCAGGCTCACGACAGACCTATCGATCTGTGGGACATACCGCCACTGACCAAAGAGGGTGGTGGCCCAGAATTCAACACTGGAGGGAGAATGACAGAGCTGCCCCGGGGGACAGCAGCCTGGGGGATTTCAGCCCACTTATACCAAGCACTGACTGTGTAATGAAAAAGGATAATTAGTTAAGGGCCAGAATAATGGCAAAATGGGTGGGAGGCAAAAGGGGACTGGGGGACTAGAAAACCCGTTGTCAGGGGTCATTTCTTGCAGGAGCGCACAGGAGCAGAGCTCCGGCAGGAAAGAGCCCAGGGGGCGGGCACATGCAACTTGCCCCACGCCCTGCTCCCAGCAGCCCTCAGTCAGAGCAAGAAGCAGCCAGGTAAGTTGCAGAGCTGCCCCCGGCCCCCTGGTCCAAAACATTCCAGTGGCACCTTTAAGACCAAGTTTTATTCAGGTACAAGCTCTTCCTCCTCTGCGAGGACAGATCTGAACCTCCCCCCCCCCCCCAATAGCTACCAATCCAAAACAGTCCAGTAGAGCCTGAACGATGGGGGTTGCCTTTGTAACCACTTCCGAGGCATATGCAAATAAGTTATGCTAATGAGCTCCTGCACCTCTTTTTCTATGAAATTACCCCGGCCCGTTGTGCTTATTATTAATAATTGCAGTTCGTTTGTATAGCACTTCTTGTATTGAAGAACACCTCTCGTTTGTCTTCAGATCATCCCTGGGAGGATAAATGGGGGGCGTGTTTCTCAACTTAATGTCACCTCTCAGTAGCCAAACGGCTATTGGAACCGGGAGGTTCCAAACCAACATGCCGTCCATTGCTCCACACTGGAGAAAGCATGAAAATGTATAAGAATCAGTGTTCCCTCTGAGTTAGTCTGAGCCAGTTCAGTTTTTTAGCCTCCGGCTCACAGATTTTTGTCTTAGCTCAGGAAGGGTGGCTCCAGCGCAAACTAGTTTATGCAGTAGCTGAATCGCTCACTGCCAACTTTAATGTCAGTGGCTCACAAAGTAGAATTTTTGCTCAAAAGACTCCACAGCTTAGAGGGAACATTGATAAGAATGTTTCGAATATGTGTTGGAGATGCGGAAAACAAAGCCAAAATTTTTCGGATACAAATACATTCATTCATCCAGATTTGAAAGATTTTATACATTTTTTCTTTTGGGACTAGTGGACAGACAGATAGAAAAAAGTCATGGGACTTTATTTTTACCTATGACAATGGCAGCGAGGCTGTTATAAGCACAAAAATGGAAAAGTCCGACATTACCACACCAAAGGAACGGTTGGTGAAGATGATGGAACTTGTAGAGATGGCTAAACTTATTTCTAGCTACATTTATTGCTATCTGGCAACCCCTTATATAGACTTTTTGCATGAAATGGAAAAAAATGAAATGATGATTTGTGGATTTGATGATGGGGGGGGGAATAAGGTAACAGAATAAAAGAGAGTTCTTTTTTGCAACCATAGAGTATAAGTGTTAAGTTTGTAACTTTACTTATATCTGTTGCAGAGAAAATTGGGAGCCACTTGATATTCTTTTGCTCCTCCTCTTTTCTAATATCTTCCTGCTTTTCTTTGCTTTCCTTGGTTTTCTTCAGCTTTGTATTTCTATTTCCTTTTTTAAAAAATATCTGCCATTAGTTTTTATCTTCCGGTTTAAAAATTCTCAATAAGAACAATTTAAAAAAAGAAGAAGAAAGAAATCGACATTTGGTCTGTTTAGTGGCTGGGGGCTTCCAGAATTCTTTCGAGGGGTGGAAACCAGAAATCCTATCACCACACACTCATGTGAAACGAGAAGTCTTTCACACCAGCAGGGGGCAGTGTGGGCATGTGGCCGGGCCTCGGCCTCTCCCGCAAGCCTTGCGGTTACGTCATGTGGACAACTCCTCCAGGGCATTGACCAGTTCAGCCTCGCAGGTATGGGAAGCTCCCTCCTCTTGCAGCTGTGGAGGCTCATCTGGAGCAGCGGGCTGCTGGGGCTGGGCTGTCGATTCCTTGGCGAGAAGGTTGTGTTTCTTCAAGAAGCAGGCTTCTTCGTAAGGGGGGTGGATGGGAGGCTGAGTGGGAGGCACGTAGGTGTATTCCTTCCCGGGCTCTAGCTGGCCAAACAGAAAAGGAAGAGACCGAAGGTGAATACTCCCCGTACCACCCCCGAACCCCCATCTCCCCAGGTGTCAGGCTCCTTCTTCACAATTAAGGGTGGCAGGCAGTGCCTTGCGACCGGCTGAAGGAGGGAGATTGGATTTATACCCTGCCCTTCAGGACCTGGAGGAATCTCAGAGCGGCTTACAATCTCCTTCCCCTCCCCACAACAGACAGCCCTGTGAGGTAGGTGGGGCTGAGAGAGCTCTTTTGGGGACTGCTCCTGAGAGAACAGAACACCTCTGAGAGAACTTGTGACTGACCCAAGGTCACACCAGCAGCTGCATATGGAGGAATGGAGAATCGAAGCCAGTTCCCTCAGATTAGAATCCATGCTCCTAACCACTACACCAGACTGGCTCTCTGAAGGGTTGTGGGGTGAGCGGCATCCTGGGAGGAAAAACTAAGAAAAACAAGGCCTCATCTACTTACAGGAAGTTCTGACCATAGAGTTTCTGGCGATTCCAAGAGCTACCCTTGTCACTCCTAGGTAGCTCTGGGAATCTCCAGGAAGTCTGTGGTCAGAACTTCCTGTAAGTAGACAAGGCCCAGGACAATTGCCCGTTTGGCTCCCATTTCTGCCTGCCAATCAGGTCAGCGCCGTTGGACAAAAGCCACAATAACTCGGAGGTCTCCCACCATAAGTGAGCAAATTGGAACCCTGCGGACAATGCAACCTCTTCGAGCTAGCAGGCCCATCCCCTCCTACAGTCTCCAGGATGCCCATTTCAACCGCTGTCGAGTTCTCCTTCCAGTAATCGTGCACGGCCTCAAAGTGGGGACTCTAATCTGGGAGAGCCGGGTTTGACTCCCCACTCCTCCACATGCAGCTGCTGGTGTGACCTTGGGTCAGTCACAAGTTCTCCCAGAGCACGTCTTCCGCAACGGCCATGGGGCAAGGAGCTGCTGGACTGCTTGCTGCTGCTCAGCAGCGCCACCAGAACAGATGGCTGGAGGCTGGTATTGCAAGCTATCGATTCAGCAAGAGCCAGATGACAAGAGAATGGCCAACAAAGCACTTGTCTTCTTTTGCCAGTCCAGGCGAGTCATTATTCTGGCGTGGGCCCTGCCCTCCACTCTGTGGCACACACGGCCTTACCTGCAGGGGATACGTCCGGTCCGAATCGTAAGCGCTCAGATCTCCGCAAGCCAAGAAGGGAACTATGACCCGATTGGGGCCCCCCAGCTGGTTAAAGTCCACATCTGTCGGGGAAGGAGACACGCTTAAGTGGCAGGCACTCCCATTATCCCTGCCATTCAGTTCTCCTAATAAATATTCCCAAACGTGTCTGCCAAACGTGTTCGACACCCCTGGGTTAGACAGTGTTATCAAGCCAACGAATATGAAATTGAGCAAACTCCGGAGGACAGGAGGGGCTGGCGTGATGTGGTCCTGGGGGTCGCAAAGAGTCGGACTCGACTGTGCGACTGAACAACAAAAGAAGAAGAAGAGATTGGATTTATACCCTGCCCTTCAGGACCTGGAGGAATCTCAGAGCGGCTTACAATCTCCTTCCCCTCCCCACAACAGACAACCCTGTGAGGTAGGTGGGGCTGAGAGAGCTCTTTTGGGGACTGCTCCTGAGAGAAGAGTTCTGAAAGAACTTGAAACTGACCCAAGGTCACATCAGCAGCTGCATGTGGAGAAGTGGGGAATCAAACCCGGTTCTCCCAGATTAGAGTCCGCACTCCTAACCACTACATCAAACTGGCTCACACTCACATTTTTTTTAGCCTCTGGCTCACACCTTCTTGTCTTAGGAAGGATGACTCCAGAGCAAGTCGCTCGCTCACAACTTTAATGCCGATCGCTCATGAGGTAGAACTTTTGCTCACAAGACTCCACAGCTTAGAGGGAGCGTCGCCAGGCAGGAGGTGATGTCAAAGACCTCGGCCTGAAACCCTGGAGAGCCGCTGCCGGTCCGAGTCGACAATACTGACGGACCGATGGTCTGATTCAGTAGAAGGCAGCTCCATGCGTTTTCACGTGTGTTCATTGCATCAGCCATTGGCAGAGCATTAACTGGGCACAGCGGTGCCCTTGTATTAGCAAGTTTGCAGTGGGAATGGCTTTCTGTTACACCGCATTTTTGTTCTTGTTCCAGCCCCACACAGCAGGCAAGGCAAGGCAAGCAAAGATCGGTTTCCCAGATCAATCTGGAAGCCAAGAGAAGAAGAGTTTGGATTTATACCCCACCCTT
>NW_015160309.1:93406-94519 GCF_001447785.1 Gekko japonicus
TCAGAGTGGCTTACAAACTCCTTTCCCTTCCCCTCCCCACCACAGACACCCTGCAAGGTAGGTGGGGCTGAGAGAGCTCTGACAGAAACTGCTCTTTTTCAAGAACAGCTCTTATCAGAACTATGGCTTGCCCAAGGTCATCCAGCCAGGTGCAAGTGGAGGAGTGGGGAATCAAACCCGGTTCTCCCAGATGAGAGTCCGCGCACTTAACCACTACATTAAAGGGGATGGAATACTCCGTAACTGAGTGTCAAAAGGTCAGCCAGCTTTGACTGACTTTAAAAGGTCCATTGTCTGCCTCTCTACAGAATCTTAGCTGGCTGCCAGATTGCCTTCAAGCAATTTCCCCCTGCCTGGTCCCTCTGGGAAACCCCTGGCTTCAGACCCTGCCTAGCAAGATGGGTCTCTTTCCTGTTCGGGAAGCGGTCTCCTCGGGACACTGCACAGGTGTTGCAGCCGAGCAGCCATGTCCTGGAAGAACAATTAGCTGACTGTTCAGTTGCTAGACATCTTCTCTTTTTAATAAGCGGGAGGACAATCACCTAACTGTCTGCAGCTGTCCCCGAGGCAGTACACTCCCCAGGTGGGCACGCCACTTCCTCGTAGACAGTTATTTCATGAGACGAACATGGGCTTCCTGCTTGGGGAATGAATGGGCCATGCAAAGTCTCATCAGCACATACGCTGGGCAGGTTCAAACTAGTTGGAACCAGTGTTCCCTCTAAGTTGAGTTAGCGTGACCTAGCTCACAGTTTTTTAGCCTCCGGCTCACGCATCTTTGTCTTCACTCAGGAAGGAGGGCTCCAGAGCAAACTAATTGATGCAGTAGCTAAATTGCTCACTCGCAACTTTAATGCCGGCAGCTCACAAAGTAGAATTTTTGCTCACGAGACTCCACGGCTTGGAGGGAGCCTTGGTTGGGACTGGGCTTAGTTTCCCCCAGAAAAGTGCTGGGTATTGTAACTTTGCATGAAGGGAGAAGAGACGGGATTTATATCCCGCCCTTCGCTACCCAAAGGAGTCTCAGAGCGGCTTACAAACTCCTTTCCCTTCCCCTCCCCACAACAGACACCCTGTGAGGTAGGTGAGGCATACAAGAGGATCTGGGAGGGA
>NW_015160309.1:95431-98063 GCF_001447785.1 Gekko japonicus
TGGCACGGGTGCCAGAGGTGGCACTCAGAGCTCTCTCTGTGGGCATGCGTGCCATCGCCCCAGCCAGGCCCAGACCATCATTAAAGTGTCGAATTCTCTGCCAAATAATTTTAAGTAAATGAAAGCATTTGGGATTGCTTTCCTTACTTTGTTTGGATCATCTTAAGTTAATGTATGAGTTGTTTTTTCTAAAGTAAAACCTCAGTATTCAGGTTAAATTGCCGTGTTGGCACTTTGCGATCAATAAGTGGGTTTTGGGTCGCAGTTTGGGCACGCGGTCTCTAAACGGTTCGCCATCACTGGGCTAGAGTATCCATGACAAGCGTTTGTCCAGGCGCTGCTTGAAGACTGCTAGTGAAAGGGAGCTCACCACCTCCCGAGGCAGCTGATTCCACTGTCGCACGACTCTTACTGTCAAAAAGTTTTTCCTAGTACCCTAGACACAATGCTTTATGCAGCAAGAGTATCCATAGCTTCATATTGGAAAGCTATCTCTCTGCCGAGCATACAAATTTGGTTTAGAAAATTATGGGACCAGTTCATCATGGAAAGTATCACCGATAAGCACAACAGAAACACTAGAAGCCCCACTAATTTCTAATTTCAATGCGAAATGGTATCCTATTATGGAATCCTTATCAAATGAAAAATGTTATCTCACCTGTCTGGAAAGACTATATTAAGTGGATATGAAAGGAGGGAGAGTGTGGATAGCATCAGACACCAAAAAGCGTACCTACAAACGTAATCTCAAGTATATTTAATTGCTTTTCTAAATTTTTGCAATTTGTCTAAACTCAAGCAACAGATCCCTAAAAAGATATAGTTTATGTTTTGTAATCTAGTGTTATTGGGAAGAGAAAGGAAGAGCCGAAATAGAAACTGAATGTCAAGTTTCATCATTTAATTTATGTACTTTTCCAGAAGAGCAGATTGTTAGGTGAAAGTTCATAAACTAAAATTTGTTCCGCTACAGTGTTCACATTTTCAATCACTCAATGTTACACGACTGTTGCTTATGTACGCAAATTGATTTTGTATGTAGATTGATGTATATTATTGTTGTTACATGTAGTTACATTTCAATAAAAAACTTTAAATATTTTTTAAAAAGAAAAAAAAGTTTTTCCTAAGATCCAGCCGGTACCTTCCCGCCCTTAATTTACACCCATGATCAATGCTCCCCCTAAGCTGTGAAGTCTTGTGAGCAAAAATTCTACTTTGTGAGATGCTGGCATTAAAGTGGTGAACGATTTGGCTGTTTAGCCTGGGAAAGAGAAGGCTTAGAGGAGACATGATTGCAGTCTTCAAATATTTGCAGGGCTGTCATGTAGAAGATGGGGCAGATCTATTCTCTCTCGCTCTGAATTGCAAGACTAACGGGTGGAAATTACAAGGGAGTCGTTACCGGCTAAATATCAGGAGAGACTTCCTAACTGTAAGAGTGGTTGAGCAGCGGAACAGACTGCCTCGGGAGGTGGTGGATGCTCCTTCGCTGGACGTTTTCAAGCGGAGGGTATGTTGAAGGGCTATCTTTCGACTGTGCTCCTGCAGAGTGCAGGGGGTTGGACTAGATGACCTGCAAGGTACCTTCCAAGTCTCACATTCTATGATTTGGCTGTTGCGTAAATTAGTTTGCTCTGGAGCCCTCCTTCCCGAGCCAAGGCAAAAATGTGCAAGCCGGAGGCTAACTGACTCAGCTTAGAGGGCAAACTCTGCCCATGGTTGCGAGTCCTCTCCTCTGCTGCCCACAGGAACAGCTCCCTGCCCTTCTCTCAGTGACAGCCCTTCAAATAACTCAAGAGAGCAATCGTGTCTAACCCAATAAAAAGCACCCTAGGAACTGGTGTCGGCTGCAGGAGCTCAGAGTTTCTCGGCGAACGCTTGCCAGCTGCAGTCACAGCATTGGCCGATCTTTTTGCCAGGTGTGCAGGAATTCAAGGCTAAAGGATAAGATAGTGCCATCCTAGTGTGTGTTGTGGATGGCCCCTATATGCTATGAGCCATGTCGGTTGGTTCTTTTTATTTCAAGGAGAAAATTCATATGCTCGAGGCCACTGAGAACGGGGGGGAAACAACCCCCCGTTCTCACGCACGCAATCGCCAAGTATTCCCAAGGAGCTTCTGTTTCTCCCCATCAGGGAAGCTTGTTAGGAGAGTGCCGTCGAGCCACCAGCAGCTTATGGCCTTGGCTAATATTCGGAAGGGCGACCTCCAAGGAATACCAGGGGTGTGACGCAGGGGCAGGCAATGGCAAACCACCTCTGAAACGTCTCTTGCCTTGAAAACAAGTCTAGCTCTCCACCTAGTGGTGCATGATGCTAAAAAAGCTAGAACTTCCGCCTTCCAGACAGTCTTAGGATCTCCTGGCTATACTACGCACAAGGCCATATGATAATCAGGGCTCTACTGGTAGCAGGAGCTCCTTTGCATATTAGGCCACACACCCCTAGTGTAGCCAATCCTCCAAGAGCTTACAGTAGCCCCAGTAAGAAGAGCTCTGTAAGCTCTTGGAGGATTGGCTACACTAGGGGTGTGTGGCCTAATATGCAAAGCAGCTCCTGCTACCAGTAGAGCCCTGAATAATAATTATTACTACAGATCCTCTCTGAACCAACAATTGGATCGAGCC
>NW_015160309.1:98719-102691 GCF_001447785.1 Gekko japonicus
GAGTTCTTGTATTGTGAGAAAGGGAGAAAAGTACCTCTTTCTCTACCTGCTCTTTCCCATGCATAATCTTATAAACCTCAATCATGTCACCCCTCAGTCGTCGTTTCTCCAAGCTAAAGAGCCCTAAGCGCCTTCTGTGTTGCCTTCTGACACACTTCCGGTGACGTCAGGGGGGGTGGCATATGCAAATAAGTTATGCTAATGAGCTCCTGCACCTCTTTTCCTACGAAATGACCCCTGCGTTCTATGATTCTATGATCCTCACGGAACATCCTCTCCCCCCCTCCGACTCCTTACCGTAACAATGATCCAGCAGGGGATTGGACATGTTTGGTACGTAGCCTTCAGGGGGGCTGTAGTTTCGGCAAACGACAAAGGCTTCTGCGGGGACAGAAAGGGAGTTCAAGCGTTTGAGTCCCGCGCTGAAGTAGATGCCCCTTACTTTCCCGAGTCAGTGAGTATGTCGGGTGTCGTGAGTAGCAAATTGTGACAAGCACCGCCCCCCAAATCTGCATTTAAAATAAACTGTGTTCTGCATCGGACCCAGACGTGTACACAAAAGCCGGTCCCAAGCTCGTGTGACCCGGACACAAGATGGAGCTGAGGGGAACGGGCCGGATCCCAATTGAGGGCTGCTGTTGAGGCCCACAAGATGGACTCAAGGGGCTGGAAGTCATTTAAAATGTTTTTTTTTAAATTTTATTTTTATTCATTTTTTTAACCACACAACTACAACACTATTTGACACAAAGAACAGTTACCAGTTCGCTGAAACAGGTTTCCCCCGGTAGCTCAAGGGAGTAAGATAACCTTTACAAATGCACCTAGTACAACCACTTAAGGCATGGTATTCAAAATGTTTTTATGATTCCTTTCCACCTGATCGGGGTCCGCAAGGTGGCAAACGTAAAAAAAAAAGTAAAACAAAATATTTGAGCCATTAAAAACACAAGATACGTCTTCGCATTTAGGGGGTCATGGGGGGGGGCAGCTATCAAGCCGCGTGCAAAAGCTCTGTCCTCCAAGCACGGGAGCATGTGTGCTTTTAAGTACCCTCCCTGCCAGGGCTCTTTTTGTAGAAAAAGCCCAGCAGGAACTCATTAGCATAATATGCCACAAAACTCTTTAGCATATTAGGCCACACCCCTGACAGCACAGCTCATTAGCACATTAGGCCACACCCACATGTTACCAGAAGTGTGGTCATCCAGCCACACCCACCTTTCCCTTCTTATTCTGTTTACCTTGTTTGTTGTCAAAACCCAGGGCCTTTTTTTGTAGCAGGAACTCCTTTGCATGTTAGGCCACACACCCCTAATGTAGCCAATCCTAATGAGTTTCTGCTGTTGGGTGTGGCCTATTATGCTAATGAGTTCCTGCTGGGCGTGGCCAACTTGGGAGCCAGCCGGAACTCCGTTCCTGTGCGTTCCTGCCCAAAAATAGCCCTGGTCCTCGCACAAATCAAGCTAAAACAAACAAACAAAAAACGGTTTGTGTATCTAAATGAAAGGGAAGTGCAGGGATTCTGCACCCGATGTCAGAGACTATCCACCCGATGTCAGAGACTATCTTAACTTGCGCCCTGACCTGGATAGCCCAGGCAAGCCCGATCTCGTCAGATCTCGGAAGCTAAGTGGGGCCGACCCTGGCAGGGACTTGAAAGGGAGTCCTCCAAGGAATACCAGAGGTGGGAGGTGGGGGCAGGCTTTATTCAGCCAGTCCCAGTGTTACCTCTAAGCTGAGTTAGTGTGAGCTAGCTCGCAGTTTTTTAACCTCCGACTCACATGCTTTTGTCTCACTTCAGGAATGATGGCTCCGGAGCAAACTAATTTATGCAGCAGCCACATCGCTTGCTCACAACTTTAATGCCGGTAGCTCACAAAGTAGAAGTTTTGCTCACAAGACGCTTGCCCAAGGTCATCCAGCCAGGTGCAAGTGGAGGAGTGGGGGAATCAAACCTGGTTCTCCCAGATTAGAGTCCGCGCACTTAAGCACGACACCAAACTGGCTCTTGGAAGTCAACCATGACTTCCAAGCATATAAACACACACACACACACAATAACCAAAAGAAAAAGATATTATCTTCACTTCTTAAGTTAACTTCTTAACTTCTTCTTAACTTAACTTCTTAAGTTAAGTAAACACACACACACACACAATAACCAAAAGAAAAAGATATTATCTTCACTTCTTAAGTTAACTTCTTAACTTCTTCTTAACTTAACTTCTTAAGTTAAGTAAACACACACACACACACAATAACCAAAAGAAAAAGATATTATCTTCACTTCTTAAGTTAACTTCTTAACTTCTTCTTAACTTAACTTCTTAAGTTAAGTAAACACACACACACACACAATAACCAAAAGAAAAAGATATTATCTTAACGAGAGAGCCAGTTTGGTGTAGTGGTTAAGTGCGCGGACTCTAACCTGGGAGAACCGGGTTTGATTCCCCACTCCTCCACTTGCACCTGGTTGGATGACCTTGGGCAAGCCGTAGTTCTGATAAGAGCTGTTCTTGAAAAGGAGCAGTTTCTGTCAAGAGCTCTCTCATCCCCACCTACCTCACAGGGTGGCTGTTGTGGGAAAGGAGTTTGTAAGCCGCTCTGAGACTCCTTTGGGTAGTGAAGGGCAGCATATAAATCCAATCTCTTCTTCTTCTTCTTCATGCAATATTCTACGGGGGGGGGAGGGGTCAGAGACTAGGCCCGGAAGAAGCTGTTCACTCACTCACCAATGCTGGAGTTGCGGCTGCTTCGGGGCTTGGCGCACGTCACGTCGGGGAAGAAAATGCGCAGCTGGGAATAGAGCAGGGTGACGTCCTTCCCTCGGAAGATCTGAGATGAGAAATCAAATGCCGGTTGTCACGTTGGGATGGGCGTCTTGCTGTGCGGGTGCATCCCACACCCGATCGAGGCTCAGGGAGCGACGAGGAGGCAAAGATGGGCCTCCAGTGACAGTCCGGTGGGACAAGAATACAAAGAGACACGCTGTCGATATGCCAATAAAGGTTCTGATTGATTGACTGCATAGAGCCACGCCAGCCACAGGAGGAAAAAAAAATAAGGCCAAGGCCAATGGCGCAATATCAGGTGAAACATATTTTATTACTCAGTTAAATTAAAAAAAAACACAACCCTACACGTTTTGCCAACCGGCTTTGTCGGGGGAATCTATTCGTCTTGCAGTAATTCTTCGAAAAGTATCAAAGATGCCCTGACCTGGATAGCCCAGGCTGGCTCGATGGGAGACCTCCTTGGAATACCAGCAGTCAGGAGGCGGGGCAGGCTTTATTCAGCCACCTCTGAATATCCTCCAGGCCCCCTCTCGGGGTCAGTCGCCAGAGGCTGACATGTCTTCCAGGGGCACGCACACTCATATGCACCGATAAAAACACCCCCACCCCAAAACAAGAGTAAAAGAGTATTATCGCATGAAGAGATTCCTTTGATGAAGCCAGCTGGCGAAACATGTAGGGGATTTTTTGAAATTTAACTGAGTAATCAAATATATTTTTACCTGCTTTTGCACCATTGGCCTTGGCCTTATTTTTTATTTCCAGAGTCCGTTGGAGACATGAGCCCAGCAGCACCCTGCCTCCAAGTCCAACTCTCTAACGCAGAGGTGTCGAAGTCATTTGTTACAGGGCCGGATCTGACACAAATGTCACTTTGTTGGGCCGGGCCGTGTGTGCCATAAAATTTAATGCCAGGTACGAGAGATATAAACTGTAAAAAGGAAAGCAGCTGGTGAGCTCCGAGTTGGTGTATCTTCACTAAAAATGTGAAGGCCCGGAAAAAAACTGGAAAAATTCGGAAAACAACCGTTCCCTCCCCCCTGTTTTTTTCCTGAAGCCTTTTTTGTTTTTTTTCCGAAAAATTGGAAAAATTGAAAAAAGAAAAGAAAAAAAATTGATTATGGAACATTTTATTTTAACATGATGAATAAAATATTTTAAGACAAGGGAT
>NW_015160309.1:102930-125496 GCF_001447785.1 Gekko japonicus
TGCGTTCCTGCGCAAGAATAGCCCTGATTGTTTGGATACACTATATTTTTAATATGCTAGTTGTGATCATTTCATGCCAAGTAAAAATGTCCATAGTCATATTTTATGTTCCTAAAGTAACTGAATGATTTTCAATCTGGAAAAGAAAAAAGAAGTGCTAATGTAGCATTTTTTTTCCAATTTTTCCGAAACTTTCCGTTTTCCCCCGAAAAAAATGAGGGGGAAGTGTTTTTTTCCACTCTTCCGGCAATTTTACATCTCTAATCCTCACCTCAGTGCCCCATGGGTTGGGAGGGGGGTGCAAAGGGAAACCCATACGGGTGGACTGGAGAGCCAGCGGTGTAGCACTGGGCAGACGCTCCCATGCTGCTTGACTGTTGCAGACAAGGATGTCCCGCCATGCTGAAGCCACAATCGGAGTGGCTCCGCCCACTCGCCCCCCAAGCAACCTCCTGTTCCCTCCCTTGCACTAGTTGCTCGCGGGCCACATAAGAGCCCTGGATGGGCTGGTTCCGGCACCCGGGCCTGATGTCTGACACCCCTGCTCTAACAGTTACACCACGTTGGCTCTTCAACTTATCTAGCAGAAGAGGAACCGAGGACAGAGCTAGAGATGTCAGAAAGGGCTGTTGCAGTTCTCAAGGTGAATATTCACCTTCCCTGGAGCAACGTCGAAACCAGGGCCCCCAATGTAGCACACAGGGGCACCGTGGTACCCACTGATACCTTTGCCCACCGACCCTTTTTAGAAAGTGGGTGGGGGCCAGGTGGGGCTCTTGCACAGCAAGGCTTCTTCTTCTTTTTTTTTTTTGGTGGCTCCGCTAAACCCCGTTCGGGGTCGCTCACGCAGCAAGGTCTGATGGGGCAGGGCATGGCGGGAGCCTCGTTCTCCACACAGGGGCACCGTGGTACCCACTGATACCTTTGCCCACCGACCCTTTTCAGAAAGTGGGTGGGGGCCAGGTGGGGCTCTTGCACAGCAAGGCTTCTGGCCGGCTTCGCAGATTCTCAGAAATTTGCTTCAGTGACAGCTGCTGCCACAGGACAAAGATCTTCACTGCATTGCTGTGCATGTATACAAGACAACGTTTAAAAACGGTACGTTATAAAAGGCATCCCATTAAAGAGAGCTTTTGCCCGAAATGTTGAAGAGTTACTATTTGAGTTGTATATAACCTGGCTCCCTGACATTTAGTGGGTGGCTCCGCCTCCCGTGGCAGCCATTTTGTGGGTGGCCCCGCCTCCTGTGGCAGCCATTTTGAGGGTGGCCCCGCCTCCTATGACAGCCATTTTGAGGGTAGCACCGCCTCCCTGTGTCAGAATTCCAAAGGTGTCTACAGGCTCAAAAAAGTTTTGGGGACCCCTGGTTGAAGTAACCCGGTTGCTGCCCTAGCTCCTGATGGTTCCTGGCCACGTCTGAGTGAAGCTGAACATATCCTGGGGTTTTGTGTCCCCTACCCTGGACTGGGTGTGCCCGTTCCACTTCCTGCAGTGGGCAGAGGGTGACCAGTCTGATGGGGTAACTGGAGCAAGAAACCCAGTACAGGGGGAGCCTTTTGGCCAGGCGTCATGCTCACGACCACCCTGACTTGGCTACAGCTAAGGAGCGCCTACTGAACCTGTTACCTGCACCCAGGTTACCTGCGGGGCTCACCTTTGCTACAAAAGTGCCTCCTTTCTTTAAGACATGGGTGGTGATGTTCAGGGCCTGGAAGAGAAGGAAGGGAAAAAGAAATCGAGCCTGGGGATGGTGGAAGAGGCAACGGACTCGATACGGACCTGTCTACAGCAAACGTTTCTGCAGTAGGCTAGGGAACAGACATTTCCTCCAGCAGAAAGCAAGCTGTGACCAGCCATATCGCCTCACGGAAAATCCGAAACAAACATTAAAAAGGTAAAGGTTCCCTTGCTTGAAAGCCAGTCGAATCCAACTCTAGGGTTGCGGTGCTCATCTCCGTTTCAAAGCCGAAGAGCCAGCGCTGTCCGAAGACGTTTCTGTGGTCATGTGGCCGGCATGACTAAACACCAAGGCACACGGAATGCTTCCCACTAAAGTGGTACCTATTGATCTACTTGCAATTTCTTGCTTTCGAACTGCTAGGTTGGCAGGAGCTGGAACTAGAGACGGGAGCTCACTCCGTCATGCGGCAGCCGGGTCTCGAACTGCTGAACTACTGCAGTTCAGCATCTTAACCACTTGAGCCACCGCAGCTTTTCATTAGGGTCACCCAAAATGACACAAAACACCTTTCCGATTCCCCACAACTCTTCATCAGGCCAGATGTTGTTCCCCCACCCCCACAAAAACAAGGGGAGGTTCAGCATCTTAACCACTTGAGCCACCCCAGCTTTTCATTAGGGTCACCCAAAAGGACACAAAACATCTTTCCAATTCCCCACAACTCTTCATCAGGCCAGATCTTGTTCCCCCACCCCCACAAAAACAAGGGGAGGGGAAAACTGTGAAAATTAAAGACAGGGAGATTTGGAGAAAGGGCTTCCCCTGTTGCATTTGCTTCAATCCCCAGCATCTCCAGGTTAAAGGACCAGGCAGCAGGTGATGTGAAACACCTCTAGCGGAGACCCTGGAGAACTGCTGCCAGTCCGGGTAGACAAGACTGACCTTGACAGACCAACGTCCTGTCCTTGTATAAGGCAGCTTCATGTGTGTTCATTATTAGGGGAGGGTCATTGGTTCAGTGGCAGAGCCTCTGCTTCGCATGCAGAAGGCCCCAGGTTCGATCCCCCGACATCTCCAGTTAAAAAAGGACCAGGGAAGAGGTGATGTGAAAGACCTCAGTCAGAGACCCTAGAGAGCTGCTGCCAGCCTGAGTAGACAATACTGACCTTGATGGACCGAGGGTCTGATTCACTATAAGCAGGCTGGTGGCTACAGTGGGACCATTGGGGGCTCTGCCCCCTTTCTTAAAGGCACAGCCCCCACCAGAATTTCTCCTGCAAATGCTTTTTTCAACCATTCTGAAACATTTTTTTAAAAGGCGCGCGCTCCTTTAAGCAGAGTGGAGTGCTGTAGTTGATTAATTCCCACACTGAGCAAGGGGGTTGGAGTAGGTGACCTCTAGGCTCCCTCCTAACTCTGTGTCAAGAAACTGGTCTCCTTGAAGACAGTTTTGCTGCCTAAGTGTTGGCTTTCTTGACTATAGAAGACATCACCCCCACCTGCCGGCTTGTGGTCAGACTTGTTGCTTAGGCTGGAGGAAGAGAATAACTTGCAGCAGCTGCGGACTGTCATCTAAAGTGGCTGGCAGCTTGCAATTTAGAGATCTAGCCTGGCAACAGCTTTCTGTTGGTCTAAACGGCTTTTCTTTCTGCACTGAGAACTTCAGCCCCACCAGAAAATTTTTTTGCCCCGCAAGCCACAAAATCCTGGCTACGGGCCTGGGGGGAAGGAAGCTTCATGCGATACTCACAGCGAGAAGCAGCTGGGCCTGAATGTACTCATCGATGTCGTGGAGCCCGGTCACTGCAACAGTAAAGGAAAAAAAATGACTGAAGGCGACTTCCCTTGATTCCTGCAAAGCTGACATTGGCCAGCAGGGGTCTCTAGTCCCAGAATGGGACTGGTGGCAGCATCTCCCACCTACCGTCAGGGGCTCCGTCACACACCACCAGGTCAGCTGGCTGCCCCTCAAAATGGCGAATGATCTCCTGGGCGGTAGAGACCTGGGCAAAGAGGAAGGATGGAGGCAAAACTTGAGGTTGGCTGACCACATAACCATCTTCAAGTACTTGAAGGGCCTGTCGTATAGAGGATGGTGCGGAGTTGTTTTGTGTTGCCCCAAAAGGTCGGACCAGAACCAGCGGGTGGAAATTAAATCAGAAGAGTTTTCGGCTAAACGTTAGAAAGAACTTCCTGACACTTACAGCGCTTCCTCAGTGAAACAGGCTTCCTCGGGAGGTGGTGGGCTTTCCTTCTTTGGGGGTTTTCAAACATAGGCTAGATGGCCATCCGACAGCAATGCTGTCAGAGGCAATTCCGACTTGCAAGAGATATGGAGCTGTGCCTCATTGGAATATTCTGATCGGGGGGCTCGCTTATACATGTGTATTCATTGGATGTTAATGAAGACTGACCTGATTTACCTGATGAAGGAACAGATCTGAAACACTGATTATCTGGAACTGCGTCGTTTCCACTTGGAATGGATCTTATTTACTGCAAGCCACAATGTATAGATGTTTGGACTTCAACTCAAAGACATGTGATATTTATATAAACTCTTTTCTTTGTTGTGCTTGTTCTATTTATGAAGGAAGCCTGCTGCTTTGGAGTTATGCTGTGTGACTTATTGTGAGTTTGGGTTTGTTACCACCCACTTTTGGATAGCTGCTCTTCATTATGCTTGTAATTCTACAATTATATAATTACAAGAGGTGGGAGTGGGACCCATGATACTCTCACCGGGGGGAGGGGATTCCCCGCAGCTCCTGGCCGGCCGGCCACTGAAGCAGCAGGAGCTCCGCCAGGCTTCTCCCGCCGGCGCCACTGACAGCAGCAACAGCAGCAAGCCCTGCACAGCTCCCAGCCACCTGCCTGCCCGCCAGGCTTCTCCCCCCCCCCCCACACCCACCCGCAAGCCCTGTGCGGCTCCCCGCCGCTGGGCCCGCCAGGCTTCTCCCCCTCCATCACAGCAACGGCCATGGCTCCCAGCCTCCAGTCGCCAAGGTTTCGCCGCTGCTGCCAGTGGTAAGTGCGCATGCAAAGGGGACTTTTTTTTTACTTTTTGGGAGATTTAAATATCCCCCATATAGTTTTAAAAACTTTTCAGATTTTTCTGCACATCTGGGGATTGCCCCAAATGTGCAGGAAAATCTCCCTGCCCCCCAAGTGCCCCTGGTGTATGGATTTAGATATCCACACGGAGGGGGCAACTTGGCTATTAGATATATAGATATACAATTATATGAGTTTGGCATTATTACTGACTTAGCTTTCTATATAATTATTGTTGCATTTAATTAGCGTGCTTTGACTATAGATTCGTTTGTGAATTGTGAGGTTCTGTGAACTTGGGCAGACCACGAGAGGGAGGGCAGGGAGGGTTGCATCAGTGCTTAGATCTTGTGGCCCTTTCTCTGCAAGCCCAGGGAAATGCTGATCACCACTCTGGGGTCAGGAAGCAATCGTCCTCCGGGCCAGTTCGGCCAGGGATCCTGGAGGGTTTTTTACGATCTTCTGGGCATGGGACAGGGGTCGCTGGGTGTGTGTGTGGGGGGGAGGTATTTGTGAATTTCTTGCCTTGTGCAGGGGGTTGGACTAGATGACCCTGGAGGTCCCTTCCCACTCTATGATGGGGGAGGAGACCACCACAGACCCCCTGAGGAGGATGGGGAGGAGACCACCTGAGCCCCTTGGCAGAACAGAGGGAGAAAAACCGATCAGACAGAGTGTGGTTTGGGGACCGCCTACCTTGGTGATGTCCCCTTGGATTTGAATGACTCCAGGCAGAGGGGCCATAGCCTGCAAATCGACAGCCACTATTTTGACATCCGCATTGCTGGTGCCGTCTCCCCTGGGGAAGAGAGCGGGACAGGGAAATGTTTGAGGGAACCCGCTCTTTCGTCCCCCAAGGGACTCCTAAGTCACCCCGCATCCTCTCCTCTGCAGCATGCTGATTTTAGTCTATGCGCTGCCGAATCGAGCATGCCACCCCATATTTCCCGGAGTCCTGAGGTCGGCTTACTTGAGTTTCCGGCTCAAAACCTGGCTCCAGCTTCCAGGAGCGGCGCACAGATCCACGGCTCGGGAGACGCCTGGTCCAAACAAGAGAAAGGTTCCATTACGAGAGCGCTCAAGCAAGAGCTCCAGGGTCCCCTAGAGAACCAGTGGGGGGGGGCAGAGTATAGAGTGGCGAACTAGGATCCTCGGTGACCCAGTTTCAAATCCCGCTTTCCGCCATGGGATCTCGCTGGGTGACCTTGGGCCTGTCACAAAACTCGTGCCCTGGCCTACCCCCACAGGGCTGTTGTGAGAGAATGGAGGAGGAGGGAACAGTGTCCTAAGCCACTCTGAGGCCCAACTGGGGAGGGAAGTGGGATATAAATAAATAAACGTCTGAGCGGGCGTGCATTCAGCCGCTGCTCCGCCAGCTGCACTGGCTGCCAATTGCGTACGGGATCCAGAAGAAGAAACAGCAGCAGCAGAAGCAGCAACAAAATAAGATGTTTGGAAGACATTTACAGGAGATTCCAAAATAAAATATGAAAACACTCACTTCACAGGGAGCTGGGACTCAGCCTTCACAGTAAAAATAGGCTTGGGGGCTCAGCCATTGGATATTTTCAGGCACACTGAATAATGCGCTTGAATAATGCAACTGAATTTTACTGTCAGCTCCTCTGCATTCTTATTTTCCTTGCTTGTCCGTCCCAGTTACATTGGTTCCCCCCCCTTTTCCGCTCATGTTTTGCCCCCTCTAGTAGCTGATTTTATATTCTATCAATGTATGCCCGGCATAAAACCCTTCTGTTTAAATATGCAAGGAGGTATGTCGGACACCAACCAATGTAATATCCAATCGTCCACTAGAGGGAGCAAAACACGTGTGCAAAAGAAAAAACTCTCCGAAGCAATAGGCGCGCACAAGCGATGAAAATGAGGATGGAGAAAAGCCCTGTGCGAAACAGCAAAATCCATTTGCAAACCAGAACTAATGTGCACTGAATGTGGTTTGAAAGTGCATTATTCGGGGTGTGTGAAAGCATTTGTGTCTGATCTATAAGGTCATCAGAAGGCAAAATTCCTGCCCTACCTTGAAACAGGTGGTACTCCTCATCCAGTTGCAGGAGTTTGAACGCACTGCGGGCTCGCCACCCTTCTTCCTTGGCCAGGCGGTAGTAGATGTCACGCTTATCTTTGGAGGAACGCCCCATCCTTCCTTAACACAGCAGGTGCTGCTGGAAGAGAGGAGGAGACAGATCTATTACCAGGTTTCCCACTGTGCCTGAATCTAAAGAGCAGCGCTGGCTTGTTACAATGCATAAAAGTCAAAAGACAGCGCAGACCAGCCTAACAGAATGGGCTTGCTCATCTCAGAGCAGATCTCCCCTGAAAGGCAACAGAGAACACAGCACTACTTTACACAGAGAGGGATTAAAATGTGGGATTCGCTGCCAGAGGATGTAGTGATTGCCACAGGAAGAGTTTTAAAAGGGGATTAGATAGACTCATGGAGTGTAGGAACAATGTCCGCTCTTGAGAGGCAGGCCCGGGAGTGTTAACATTGTTCCTGCAGGGAGATCACTGTTCTCCTGGCTGGAGATTGGGAACCCAAAAGTATGAATGAATGAATGAATGAATGAATGAATGAATTGAATTTTATTGTTACGGCGCTTAGCCAGCAATAACCCAAAAGTATTCATGTGCTGAGAGCATGAGGTACTGCTTAATGACGCAGTCATTTGGCTTTGGCAGATAAGAGAGAGTGGCTGTTAGAAAACACATTCCAAAAGGATGCTTGAATGCTTGTAACTTTCCCTTATGTGAGGGAGGGGGGGGGACTAGAAGCTTATAAATAAACGCTGGGAAGCTGAGAGGGTTCAGTCAGTTCCTGCAGAGTGTTTGCGTCCTGTCTTCTTTGAACCCCGGCAAACTACAATGGAGGATAAGTCTATCAATGGCTACTAGCCACAGTGGCTGAGGGTAACCTCCACATTCAGAGGCGCTAAGCGTCTGAATCCCCAGAGCCAGGAGGCAACATCAGGGGAAGACCTTGACCTCTATGCCCTATTGTTGGCCCTCCAGAGGAACTGGCTGGCCCCTGTGTGAGGCGGGATGCTGGACTAGATGGACCCTCCCTGGTCTGACCCAGCAGGGCTCTTCTGATGTTCTTATCAGGGGAAGACCTTGACCTCTCTGCCCTGTTGTCGGCCCTCCAGAGGAACTGATTGGCCACTGTGTGAGGCAGGATGCTGGACTAGAGGGACCAGTGGTCTGCTTCAGCAGGGCTTTTCTGATGAAGGCCTCGGCCTCTATGCCTGTTGTTGGCCCTCTGGAGGAGGAGAAGAAGAGTTGGATATATGCCCCATGCTCACTCAGAGCGGCTTAGAATCTCCTTCCCTTCCTCTCCCCACAACAGACAGGTGGGGCTGAGAGAGCTCTGCTCTTGAGAGAACAGCTTTGAGAACTTGTTACTGACCCAAGGTCACCCAGGTGGCTGCAAGTCAAGTGAGGAATCAAACCCGGTTCTCCAGATTAGAGTCTGCTGCTCTTAACCACTACACCAAACTGGTTGGCCACTGAGTGGTCTGATCCAGCAGGGCTCTTCTGATGGTTCTTATCTACTGAAAGCATTCCAAAAGCCTCGGGGAGCAGAAATGTCCTGGTGTGGCACAGAAAACTCTGGAGAGATTATATCATAGATGGAGCATCACCACAGAAAAAAGCCCTGCTCAAAGGACTCATAGAATAGACAGATCACAAAACAGAGCCTCTCTGGGTGACTTTAAAAAATACCATGGTCTAGAAAGACGAAAGAAATGGTAACACATCCAGTTTAGGTGGGTAGCTAGGGTTGCCAAGTGACTTACTGGCTTTAGCGGGGGAGCGGTGGACCCTGTCTGGGACATTCGTGTGCGCGCGCCGCGATGACGTTGCCCGGAAGTGACGTCATCACGCTGGGCACGTCGCCTGGCGACGCTCTAGCAATCACCATGAAAACTCTATGGTACCACAGAGTTTTCAGGGTGATTGCTAGAGCATCGCCCGGCGATGTGCCCAGCGTTATGACATCACTTCCGGGCAACGTCATCACGCCAGGCACGTTGGCCCCATCTGGCCACTTCAGCGGTGGGGTTCCCCCCACCGGCCAGATCCGGACTGGCGGATTGGGGGCCCTTTGAGCGGGGGAATCCCCCCCCCCAGGGGACCTGGCAGCCCTATGGGTAGCCCTGTTGGTCTGAAGTAACAGAACAAAGCCTGAGCCCAGTGTAGGGTTGCCAAGCCATTTCGTAAAGGTCAAGGGGTCATCTGACAACTCCCCCCACCAGGCTGCTGTGGTACATTCCAGGGACTGGTTTGTCACCCCAACCACTGCTTGTGAGCAATGTTCCCTCTAAGCTGTGGAGTCTCATGAGCAAAAATTCTACTTTGTGAGCTACTGGAATTAAAGTTGTGAGCAAGAGATTTGGCCCCCGCATAAATTACTTTGCTCTGGAGCCCTCCTTCCTGAGCCAAGACAAAAATATGTGAGCCGGACGCTAAAAAACTATGAGCTAGCTCACACTAACTCAGCTTAGAGGGAACACTGCTTGTGAGAATTAAGCTTGAGATAAACCGCTGACCAGCCCATTCAGGGATGGTGGATGTAGGCGTACCTTGCTCTGTGCAGAATCTCTTGCAACAGCGGCAAAGCAGGCACAGAACCAACAGGTGACGCTTTTCCCGGTATGCAGGGATGGAACAAAGCTTCATTTAATATTGCTTCTGCCTGTCGTGCAACTGAAGGCTGCCCCCTATAAAAGGAACTCGTGCAGACCGTACCTGTATTAGCAAAATGAGCATCCAGAGAAACAGTCAGGGAATTGCCATTCCGTCTCAAAGAAGCACGTGAGGGCGCATGCGCGACGTCCCTGGCTATGCCAGAGCGCACGCGCACTACTCTTCGCTTCTTCACGGAATTGATTAATATAGGCCGTGATGTAATCGGTTCCGAGCGCGTTCCCGTGACAACAAGGCTCTTCTAAAACGGGTGTGACTCGCGGAATTGAAGAGGTTTTCGATTTTCCGCAGAGGCCACACAGCAGCACATCCGACTAGGGTTTTCATAGCGCATGCGCAAAAAAATCTTAGGCCTGAGCAGTTCGTTGCAGCGAATCGATGGAGTCAACGGGAACCCTTTAAAAAGTTTGGTGTGTCCGTAAGGTACTGCGCTTGCGCCGAATAGCGATGTCGCCTGGAAGCTATAGTACTTTCTGTTTTGCTGGGAGAACGCGAGGCTTGTTCCGCGATGCTCTCTGGGAATTGTAGTTGTTTTGCTTTCACCGGTGTATAAAACCCAATCTGGAGAGCAGGGCTTCAGCACTCCATTTCCTAGAATTCCCCTGAATGGCACAGACGGAAGTTGGGGGTGGAACACGGATGTAAAAGACACGAAAAAAAGATGGCGGAAACTGCGGCAGCCGAAACAGAGAGTGTTGAGAAGAAGGCCGTGGGAGCTTCGGCTGCCCCGGTGTCGTTTAGCTTCACGCGGACAACCGGGAGGAGGAGGCTTCTCGCCGTGACGGGACAAGATGGGGGAGAAGAGAAACTGGAGACCGATTTCCTTCGTGCCGTTGAGGGGCGAGAATTACAAAGGTATGGAGGGGGTAATGCGCATGCGCTAAAAGTGGCAGCGTATTGATCCGGCTACATTGGGTAAATTAAAGATGCCAGTTATGTGTTCGCGCCAAGAAAAACTTATTTAATTAAGTAATTAATTTTAATTTATTTATTTAGCTGGTTTATTTATACTCCACCTTTCTCCCCATTGGGGACCCAAAGTGGCTTGCATCATTCTCCTCGCCTACATTTTATCCTCACAACAATCCTGTGCGGTGGAGGTTAGGTTGAGAGCGTGTGATTGGCCCAAGGTCACCCAGTGAGCTTCCATGGCATGAGTGAGGGTTCGAACCTGGTTTTCCAGATACTAGTCTGACACTCTTAACCAGTGTGACATGATTGAGGTTTATAAGATTATGCATGGGAAAGAGCGGGTAGAGAAAGAGGTACTTTTCTCCCTTTCTCACAATACAAGAACTCGTGGGCACTCCATGAAATTGCTGAGCGGTCGGGTTAGAACGGATAAAAGGAAGTACTTCTTCACCCAAAGAGTGATTAACACTTGGAATTCACTGCCACAGGAAGTGGTGGCAGCTACAAGCATGGACGGCTTCAAAAGGGAATTAGATAAGCATATGGAGCAGAGGTCCATCAGTGGCTATTAGCCACTGGTGGACCTCCTGATGGCACTGGTATTTCTGGCCACTTTGTGATACAGAGTGTTGGAATGGATGGGCCTTTGGCCTGATCCAACATTGGCATCTCTTATGTTCTTACCTGTTGTCATGATAAGCAAGGCCAGTCTTGCTTGGCTTCTGAGATCTGAAAAGACCGGGCTAGCTTGGGCCAGCCAGGTCAAGGCAAGAGATGTTCAGAGGCGGTTTGCCGTCACCCCCCTCTGCGTAGCAACCCGGGACTTCCTTGCTGGTCTCCCTCCCAAGACCTAACCAGGCCCCACCCAGCTGACCTTCTGAGATCTGACAAGATCAGTCTATCTGGGCCCATCCAGGTCAGGGCAGAAAACATTTGCAAGTGTTTAAAAAACACTGTGTGTTTGTGATACCGCTGAATGTACAGGGACTGTACGTTAGAAGTTTTGGGGCCAGGACCCAGCAGCATACTTTGTGCATGGGCGTAAAGAAAACTGGTTCCTTGCTCTGTTCTGTAAAGTAAAATCTTTGGTTCAGGCTGTGCGAAGGCCTGCAAGAGCTTTCCCAGAGACGGTTAGACATAGCACAGTGACCTTGCCAGAGCTGAATTGTTTTCAGCTGAGGGTAGTACCAACTGCCTTTGAAGCTCCCAATTAGCACATTCCAAGCAATTGAGCTCTAGACACCTGCGTGGGGGCAGAGACGGGGCATGGTTTCACTTCTTGGTGTAGTGGATAAGTGCGCTGAGTGAGCCGTTGCTTAACCTAACCTAAATGATAATGTGCAAGGATTCTTCATATCCCAAACAAAAGTATTTTTTTCCTGATACGAGACCAAAATCTTATCTCACCCAGACATTGCAAGGTTTTGCCCTTATGAACTACAGAATCATGAACTTTATACCTATTATGTTGTCTGCTAACAATATCAGACCTACAAGAGGAAAGTCTTCTATATAACACGCCTTTATAACATCCTAATAAAATATTACTTAAAAGAGAAATCCATAAAACCAAGGAAAAATATGAATATGAACAATCAAGAAGGAACAACCTATTTAAAAAAAAAATTATATTCCCATTCATACTACATTGCCTTAAATAATTTTGCACCTTAAATAAATACTTATATGTGTTTACTCTATCGTGGCTTTTGCCTTCAATAAACCTCAAAGCCTTGATCCAGAGCCTTGGCTCTTGACCGCCTACCAGCTAACTGTTTTGTCTTGGAAACTCAGACTGCAGTTCCGCTCTGCAGGGCTGACTTTTCTTGTTAAGTTCCCTGAGAAGCCGGGAGGTTTGGTCTTTCTCTCCTGGGCTGTCGGGATAGATCGAAAGACCTGGTGGCAACCTACCAAGACTAGGGTGAGTTTTAGACACTCTCTGGTACTTTGTCACTTTGTTTCGTAATGTACTCCCCTTGCACCAAAAGTCCTTATTCGGGGTTGGGACTGGGACTTTTGACAGTGGGGGTTTTCTTTGAATTCCTCTTTTCTTTCTTTCTGCCACCCCTCCGTGTGGTAATACAAAAACTGAGGGTCACAGTGTTAGGAAGGTATCCAAAAGTATATAACACTGTGTATAATAGATGTATGTTTAAGGTAGATCAATTCTGTGCTGTTTTCAAGGACGGTCCTTGAAGAAGAGAAGGGCTATTTTTGGGCAGGAACGCACAGGAACGGAGTTCCGGCTGGCTCCCAAGTTGGCCACACCCAGCAGGAACTCATTATCATAATAGGCCACACCCAACAGCAGGAACTCATTAGGATTGGCTACATTAGGGGTGTGTGGCCTAACATGCAAAGGAGTTCCTGCTCCAAAAAAAGCCCTGGGTTTTGACAACAAACAAGGTCAACAGAATAAGAAGCAAAAGGTGGGTGTGGTTGGATGACCACACTTCTGGTAACACGGGGGTGTGGCCTAATATGCTAATAAGCTGTGCTGTCATGGGTGTGGCCTAATATGCTAATGAGTTCCTGCTGTTGGGCATGGCCTATTATGCTAATGAGTTCCTGCTGGGCTTTTTCTACAAAAAAAGCCCTGAAAAAGAGTGTATTCAAAACGAGTAAATTATTAGAGTCCCCCTGGGAATAGTGATTGTGAAACTGACAAGGTGCTGTTTGAACAGAGTGTAGACCTGCACTTTGATGTATTGTGTGGCGAAATGGGGACCCGCCCTCAGCCCTGGGAGACTGAGGTGCCGTCCTGTGGCTCGCAAGCCCCTGTTTTGGCCTCCCACCCTATCTGGTGGGGCTATTTCTCTCCGTTAAACGCTGCCACCGCTCACTGAATTGACACCGCCTTCCTAGAGGGACAGTGAGACCCCTCTGGCTGATTTCCCCACCTTGGGAAGTGGGTACCTTGAACTTTCCCCACCTTGGGAAGTGGGTACCTTGAACTTTGGGCGCCCCCTGGGGAGTTGGCAACCCCTCCGATTTGGGCCCATTTGTGTTCCCTGGCCTCTCTTTTGCCCCTGGTAACGTGCAGAGCAGGGAGGGCTATGTGGTTAAGGCACACCAGGCTTTTTAAACTAAAAAAGGAAGATTTATTTAACTATATACAGGTTAGGCATGAAAATAAATTATTATTATTATTTATTATTTATTTTATTCGATTTATACCCCGCCCTCACCGCAATGCACAGGCACTTCAGCATAACCTGGGCACAGAAATTAAACCGGATCGAAACACAGTTCGTCTGCCCCTACACACACCCCTCTCTACCTTTGTAGTGGGTGGTGGCCTCAGGCCAGGATTTGCTTTCCCCCTCCTCGTTGTTGGAGGGAAACCGCAGCCCTTCCCTGGACTGGTTACCAGTACCGTTACCCTCTCCTGGCTGTTCACCACAGTTGATAGTGGCCTGGACTGACCACGGAGCCTGAGGTCACAGGAGCCCCCACCTGTACACCTGCCGGGAACTGCCATCCACGCTGAAGACCAGGCTAAGACTAGGCGCAGACTGACTCCCCCGCACCCCCCAGCCAAAACCTTTATCTACTTGGCCCCGCCCCTGGGGTGTGTCAAACTTTTCCTGCTCTTTTCCCTCAAGGCTGCTGGGAAGTGTAGGCAGGGAGGTACGGCAGCTCCATTCTTCCCTATGGAGCACCTCCCCCCTTGTAAGGACTACCAGGATGGCATCCGTTTTAGGTACTGCTGCCTCTGCCTGGCAGCCATTTCGTCACATATTGTTTGGGGGAAACCTATGTTTGATAATATTTGACACCAATATTTACACGACAGTATAGAAAAATAAAAAAGACAAATAAAAAGCACAGAATTGATCCACCTTAAACATACATCTATTATACACAGTGTTATATACTTTTGCATACTCACCATGTAATGACAGAACAGTTACATGAGGGGACATAGCTTATGTTTTGTGTCGGTAGATGAGCCACACCAGCAGAATTTGAAAACTGGGAGCCAGTTTGGTGTAGTGGTTAAGTGCGCGGACTCTAATCTTGGAGAACCGGGTTTGATTCCCCACGCCTCCACCTGCAGCTGCTGGTGTGACCTTGGGTCAGTCACAAGTTCTGTCAGAGCTGTTCTCTCAAGGGCAGTTCCCGAAAGCGCTCTCTCAGCCCCACCTACCTCACAGGGTGTCTGCTGGGGGGAGGGGAAGGAGACTGTAAGCTGCTCTGAGACTCCGGGAGAGAGAAGGTTTTCACTGTACTTAGCCATAGGCCACCACAAACAGAGAAGAATGCAATAAAACATAGAAAACTGTACAAAATAAAATACAGTCTAAAACATTGCAAATCCATAAAGCCGAGGTTATAAACAGTTAATTAATTCACAGCATGCCTCCGAGTGAAGGGTGGGGTATAAATCCAATTGCTGCTGCTTCTTCTTCTTAACACGAGGGGTGCCTTCTCTCCCTTTGCAGTGTCCGGCCAGCCCCGCAGCCCAAAGAGCTCGTGATCCCCCTGATTCAGAAGAACCAATGGAAGAAAGTGGCGGATCCGGCACCGCTCCCAGACCCGGACGGGAGTAATGGGGTCGAAGCCCAGGCCGTCAGAGAGCTCATTGAGGGTGAGCATGGCCCACCTCTCTTATTCTTTAGATGTATAGCCGCTTCCACTCAGGGGGTTTATGACAGGAAGCTTCCCTTTGTTGATTGGGTAAGAGAGTAGTTGGGTAAGAGTTGGGTAAGTAGTTGGGTAAGAGAGGCTTCTAAAATCCAGCCTGCAAGTTGCAGACTTTCTGGGGAAAGCTGAACTAGGAAAGTTCCCCTGATGTTCTGAATAGAGCGGGATCTGATTTTGCACGTTCGGATTGACCTAGGGTGCGCTTTCGATGTTACATTTCAACAAGCCCAAAGCCTTGTGAAGACATTACTTCTATTGGAACACTATAGGTCAAAAATTAAAGACAATGTGAGCGTATGAAGCTGCCTTCTACCGAACCAGACCCTTGTTCCATCAAGGTCCTATTCTCAGACTGGCAGCGGCTCTCCAGGGTCTCAGGCAGAGAACTTTCACATCACCCCTACCAGGGGTCATTTCATAGAAAAAGAGGTGCAGGAGCTCATTAGCATAACTCATTAGCATAATTTATTTGCATGTGCCACACCCCCTGGCATCACCAGAAGTGTGTCAGAAGGCAACACCCACCGCTCAGGCTCCACTGGACTGTTTTGGATTGCTAGCTAGTGGGGGGGGGGAACGTGCAGAGGAGGGAGAGCTTGTACCTGAATAAAACTTGGTCTTAACGGTGCCACTGGACTGTTTTGGACCGCAGGGCCAGGGGGGCTCTGCAACTTACCTGGCTGCTTCTTGCTCTGACTGAGGGCTGCTGGGAGCAGGGGGTGGGGCTTGTTGCGTGTGGCCGCCCCCTGGGCTCTTTACTGCCGGAGCTCTGCTCCTGTGCGCTCCTGCAGGAAATGACCCCTGACCCCTACCATCTGAACCCTTTTAAGTGGAGATGCCGAGGGATTGAACCTGGGACCTTCTGCATGCCAAGCAGATGCTCTACCACTGAGCCACAGCCCCTCCCGACATAGAATGCACAGGTACAGGGACTTATGCGGGAGCTGGTGGCAAATGATGACCAGGGGTCTGGAGACTGAGCCCTATGAGGAAAGGCTGAGGGCCCTGGGAATGTTTAGTGTGGAGAAGAGGAGACTCAGGGGGGCCAGGATTGCTCTCTTTGAATATTTGAAAGGATGTCATGTGGAGGAGGGCAAGGAGCGGTTCCAGTTGGCAGGCAGCAGAGGAGAGGACCCAAAGCAATGGGTTTAAATGACATGCAGAAAGGTATCGGCTGGATATGAGCAAAAAATTTTTCACGGCACGAGGGGTTCAAAGGGGGATATTTGTCAGGGATGCTTCAGGCTGGTCCTGCATTGGGCAGGGGGTTGGGCTAGATCTGGGGGGTGTCGAACTCATTTGTTACCAGGGCCGGATCTGACATCAATGAGACCTTGTTGGGCCCCTGGGCCCTGTGCGTCATAAAATGTAATGCCAGGTAGCAGAGATATAAACTTTATGAAGGTTTTTTTTTTACTTAAAATAAAAACTCACTTAAAACATTAGCGCTCTTGCAATATTTTGTATATTTAACTGTATCTGATAACTGACACCTCTTGCTCTGAATTATTGCACCACAGTGTCTGTGCTGTTGCAATCGCGAGTATGCTGTTCAGGTGTGTTTCTGTAAGCTGCAAACCTACGATGACGCAGCAGCAGAACTGGAAGAAGAAGCAGAAGACAGCCAGTTCCACTGCAGGCCTGATAGAAGCCCTCCGGGGGCCTGATCTGGCCCCTGGGCCGTATGTTTGACACCCCTGGACTAGATGGTCTGTATGGCCTGTTCCAACTTTATGATTCTATAAGTCTCATTTCCTCTGACCTCGGAACTGATCCAGTGGTCACCACCTCTGCAGGCGCTCCAGTGAGCTATTTCCCTTGGGTGTCTTTATTAACCCACCCATCTCTGCTTCACTTCACTCTCCTTTTCCTTCACAAGCATGCTGGGAGCGGAGAAGGCTTGCCGGGGGTTGGAGCTCTGCTTAATGGAGTTTCTTGGTTTGTGGGGGTGGTCTCTGCGAAGCATAAAAATGCAAGGAAATACTACTTTACACAGAGAGTGATTAAAATGTGGAATTCTCTGCCAGAGGATGTAGGGTTGGCTAAGGAATAAACAGCATTAAAAGGTGATTGGATAGATCCGCGGAGGATAAATCGATCAGTGGCTACTATCCATGGTGACTGAGGGGAACTTCCACATTCAGAGGCACTACTGCTCTGGATCCCAGAGCCAAGAGGTAACATCAGGGGAAGACCTCAGCCACTGTGCCCTGTTGTTGGCCCTCCAGAGGAACTGGTTGGCCGCTGTATGAGACAGGATGCTGGACTAGATAAACCACTGGTCTGACCCAGCAGGGCTCTTCTGATGTTCTTATTAGGGGAAGGCCTCGGCCTCTCTGCCATGTTGCTGGCCCTCCAGAGGAACTGGTTGGCCCCTGTGTGAGACGGGAGGCTGGGCTAGATGGACCCCTGGTCTGATCCAGCAGGGCTCCTCTGATGTTCTAAGCCTTAGTTCAGCCTTGTAATGAAATACTCACCTAGGGCGAATCTTAGCTGCTCTGAGGTGATCACATTGGTGGCATAGTTGCTATTAGTCGTGTTGAAGCACCAAAAGGAAAAAAAAAAAAGCCAAGCCCTAGGTGTCGCCGGCTCAAGGCCGTGTCATGGATTGAGAGAAAAGGAAGCCAGGACCGGTCGATCTCCACGTTAGGCCGCACATGGCCTTCTCTGTCTTCCTTTAACCGAAAGGATTAGAGAACGAAAGCTGAGAATCCATATAACCAGACCTAACGCCCGGACTCCATTATCGTTGTTGGTTTCCATTTGCATAAGGAGTCTAAACATAATTCTGGTTTCTGGCCGTCCCTTCTCTTGGCCTGGGGAAAGATGTCAGGGGTTTCCTGTTAGGGGAGAAGCCAGGCACGGAGATCGGTCTGTGCACCCTCTTCCTTGGAGTCCAAACTTTTGTCGGGCTCAGGCCAAAAAGAAAAAAAATCGGAGGCGAAGGTGGCAGGACAAACAAAGTGTCGGGAACTTGGTAAGTTAGGCTAATAATGAGGTGACTGAACCTTCCTTCACAACTCTTAACTGTTGTTGGGGTTCTGGCCTGTTTCGAAGTGCTCCCTCTGCCGATTACTGACACCTGCAGAGCAGTTTTTGTTCTTGGGGTTTCACCCTTGAGAGACTGTCTTCCAGTTTCTATCCCTCCTCCGTAGTTTTTTTTCTTACAGCAGATGCTAATTAACTGGTTGGCCCCAATTGGCTGTTGAGTTGCTGGGTAATGCACTGATTGCTAGAAAAGATGATCTGTTAAGAAGAGAATGGATTTATACCCTGTCCTTCACTACCCAAAGGTGTCTCAGAGCAGTTTACAAACTCCTTCCCCTTCCCCACAACATACACCCTGTGAGGTAGGTGGGGCTGAGAGAGCTCTGAAAGAAACTGCTCTTTTTCAAGAACAGCTCTGACAGAACTTGAGACTGACCCAGGGTCACACGAGCAGCTGCATGTAGAGCAGTGGGGAATCAAACCCTGCTCTCCCAGATTAGAGTCCGTCGCTCCTAACCATTACACCAAACTGGCTCTCTAATGTGCATGGGGGCGGCTACTCTTCACCCTTTTTCACTTCGGCATGTCTCCATGCTTTACCAGCTAAGCATGAAGAGGGCCTGTATTCTGCCGGATGGGTAAGATGGATGACTAAAGAATGCCATTCAGGGATGCTTGAAGATAGTAAGGTCTAAAGTTTTCAGATAGACAGATTTTATTTAATTTTGGGGGGGATTTTTGTTTGTGTGTGTGTGTGTCTGTGCCTGGAAGTCATGGCATCCTCTGGCAACTCCTAGTGGGGTACGAAGGACGTTCAGAGAGTTGGCTTGATAGCCTGCCTCTGCCTCCCAGACCTGGTATTCTCTGGAGGTCTTCCATCCAAATACTTGCCACCAGGGTCGGCCCCGTTTAGCGTCCGAGATCTGACAAGATCGGGCTTGCCTGGGCTATCCAGGGCAGGGTCAGCCAGGCAGATTTTAGATAGCAATGGTGAGGTTGATTTGTTTGATGTCTTTTTGCCTGTGACTGAGTGATCTATGCTTTGCGACACTCCTCTCAAGTTCATACATTTTATTTATATTTCAAGCTGTGACGAGGAACACTGAGTCGAACATAGGTGCACCCCGGAACGAACCTAGAGAGTGGAAAGCCGAGGCCTTGTAAAGGTAGAGCTTTCACTCTCGTGAAATAAAGAGGAGTGTGTGTCCTGACTGACTGACTGACTGCTGGAGTGTCTGTTTTCAGCACCCACAGAAGGAGGTTTGGGGCGGCTTATCCCTAAACCCAGTTTGGTGTAGTGGTTAAGTGTGCGGACTCTAATCTGGAACAAGTGGGTCTGATTCCCCACTCCTCCACTTGCACCTGCTGGATGACCTTGGGCAAGCCATAGTTCTGATAAGAGCTGTTCTTGAAAAAGAGCAGTTTCTGTCAGAGCTCTCTCAGCCCCGCCTGCCTCACAGGGTGTCTGTTGTGGGGAGGGGAAGGGAAAGGAGTTTGTAAGCCGCTCTGAAGGGCGGGGTATAAATCCAATCTCTTCTTCTTCTTCTATACAAAATCTGTGAACATGTGGTTGCCCTCAAGATGACTCTGCTGGAATTTTTGCCCTGGAAAAGAACTGAGAATCCATATCATCCTGGGCAAAAGTCCCCAGCCAGATAGCGGGGAATCTTCTAAGCTAGTAATCCTCGATGCCTTGCCTTTCTTCCGACTCCCCAGATAAGGGGTCGTCACAGAGTCTAAACATAATTATGGTTTCTGGCCATCCCTTCTCTTGGAAAGATGTCAGGGGTTTCCTGTTAGGAGAGAAGCCAAGCACAGAGATCGGTCTGTGCACCCTCTTCCTTGGAGCCCAAACGTTTGTCGGGCTCAGGCCAAAAAGAAAAAACTCAGAGGGGAAGGCAGCAGGACAAACAAAGTGTCGGGAACTTGGTAAGTTAGGGCTAATAATGAGGTGACTGAACCTTCCTTCACAACTCTTAACTGTTGTTGGGGTTCTGGCCTGTTTCGAAGTGCTCCCTGTGCCGATTACTAACACCTGCAGAGCAGTTTTTGTTCTTGGGGTTTCACCCTTGAGAGACTGTCTTCCAGTTTCTATCCCTCCTCCGTAGTTTTTTTTCTTACAGCAGATGCTAATTAACTGGTTGGCCCCAATTGGCTGTTGAGTTGCTGGGTAATGCACTGATTGCTAGAAAAGATGGTCTGTTAAGAAGAGAATGGATTTATACCCCGCCCTTCACTACCCAAAAGGTGTCTCAGAGCAGTTTACAAACTCCTTCCCCTTCCCCTCCCCACAACAGACACCCTGTGAGGTAGGTGGGGCTGAGAGAGCTCTGAAAGAAACTGCTCTTTTTCAAGAACAGCTCTGACAGAACTTGAGGCTGACCCAAGGCCACACCAGCAGCTGCATGTGGAGCAGTGGGGAATCAAACCCGGCTCTCCCAGATTAGAGTCCATTGCTCCTAAACATTACACCAAGCTGGCACTCTAATGTGCATGGGGGCAGCTACTCTTCACCCTTTTTCACGTCGGCATGTCTCCATGCTTTACCAGCTAAGCATGAAGAGGGCCTGTATTCTGCCGGATGGGTAAGATGGATGACTAAAGAATGCCATTCAGGGATGCTTGAAGATAGTAAGGTCTAAAGTTTTCAGATAGACAGATTTTATTTAATTTTGGGGGGGATTTTTGTTTGTGTGTGTGTGTGTCTGTGCCTGGAAGTCATGGCATCCTCTGGCAACTCCTAGTGGGGTACGAAGGACGTTCAGAGAGTTGGCTTGATAGCCTGCCTCTGCCTCCCAGACCTGGTATTCTCTGGAGGTCTTCCATCCAAATACTTGCCACCAGGGTCGGCCCCGTTTAGCGTCCGAGATCTGACGAGATCGGGCTTGCCTGGGCTATCCAGGGCAGGGTCAGACAGGCAGATTTTAGATAGCAATAGTGAGGTTGATTTGTTTGATGTCTTTTTGCCTGTGACTGAGTGATCTATGCTTTGCGACACTCCTCTCAAGTTAATACATTTTATTTATATTTCAAGCTGTGACGAGGAACACTGAGTCGAACATAGGTGCACCCCGGAACGAACCTAGAGAGTGGAAAGCCGAGGCCTTGTAAAGGTAGAGCTTTCACTCTCGTGAAATAAAGAGGAGTGTGTGTCCTGACTGACTGACTGACTGCTGGAGTGTCTGTTTTCAGCACCCACAGAAGGAGGTTTGGGGCGGCTTATCCCTAAACCCAGTTTGGTGTAGTGGTTAAGTGTGCGGACTCTAATCTGGGACAAGCGGGTCTGATTCCCCACTCCTCCACTTGCACCTGCTGGATGACCTTGGGCAAGCCATAGTTCTGATAAGAGCTGTTCTTGAAAAGGGGCAGTTTCTGTCAGAGCTCTCTCAGCCCCGCCTCCCTCACAGGGTGTCTGTTGTGGGGAGGGGAGGGGAAAGGAGTTTGTAAGCCGCTCTGAAGGGCGGGGTATAAATCCAATCTCTTCTTCTTCTTCTATACAAAATCTGTGACCATGTGGTTGCCCTCAAGATGACTCTGCTGGAACTTTTGCCTTGGAAAAGAGCAGAGAATCCAGATCATCCTGGGCAAAAGTCCCCAGCCAGGTAGCGGGGAATCTTCTAAGCTGGTAATCCTCGATGCCTTGCCTTTCTTCCGACTTAGCAAAGACGGCTTAACTCTGTGGCCTCACGCTTTGGACACCTTTGTTCTCGTCATACTCAGAATCCAAGAAGACGCAGGAGCAATGGGAGAGCAGCAGCAAGATCGACCCCGCGTTTGCCATCCCCCTCCTCATGCAGAATCGTGTCCCCGACGGCTACGAGGACGGGGAGAAAATGGACGTCAGCCTCCGTCCAGAATCGGTAAGCGGAACAGGGCTCCGGGGAGAATTGTCGCTCCCACCTCCTGGCCAGGAGAGTTTAACACCTGTCCTCCCCCCCCCCTTTTATTCTATCCTCTCTTTGGTAGTCGACGGAGGCTGATTACGAAGAGGTGCCAGTTGACGCCTACGGTATTGCCATGTTGAAAGGCATGGGCTGGAAGGCAGGCGAGGGCATCGGGCGCACCTTCAAGCAGTGAGTGTCCCCAGGAGGTGGAATTGGTGCTTTTATCTCCCTCTCCTCGTCTCGATGCATGCTGAGGGGGCAGTGGTGGGAGGACTTCTGGAGTTCTGGCCCCAATGGTGGCCCTCCTGGTGGCTCTTCGGTTTTGGCCAGTGTGCAATACAGAGTGTTGGACTGGATGGGCTATTGGGCTGATCCAACATGGCTTCTCTTACGTTCTTACGTGTGGGGCAGTGATGCTCTGTATTCTTGGGGGGGGGCAACGGTGGGAGGGCTTCTGGAGTTCTGGCCCTGCTGGTGGACCCCCTGATGGCCCCTGGGTCTTGGCCACTGTGTGACACAGAGTGTTGGTCTGGATGGGCCATTGGCCTGATCCAACATGGCTTCTCTGACGTTCTTATGTGTGGGGCAGTGATGCTCTGTATTCTTGGGGGGGGGCAAGAGTGGGAGGGCTTCTGGAGTTCTGGCCCTGCTGGTGGACCCCCTGATGGCCCTTGG
>NW_015160309.1:125548-129458 GCF_001447785.1 Gekko japonicus
CCCCCTGATGGCCCTTTGGTTTTGGCCACTGTGCGATACAGAGTGTTGGACTGGATGGGCCATTGGCCTGATCCAACATGGCTTCTCTTACGTTCTTATGAATGCCGGGGTTTATGCTTCCTGAATCTGGAGAGTACCGGGGAGCCGAGGGCTGTTCCTTGGTCCCATCTCCTGCTCGTCTCACCACACTTCTCTTCCACCGCACCAGGGATGTGAAGCCACCGGAGAACCGTCTTCGGCCCAAGGGCCTGGGCCTCGGGGCGGACCGCTCAGCAGCCCAGGATCTGCAGCCTTCCCGCCCCCAGCGCCCCCCGAAGCCGGGCGAGGAGCAGTCCAAGAGCAAAGAGGAGCCGTTGGGATTGGTGGCGGGAGGCGCCGTCTTCATAGAGGCCGGGCCCCACAAGGAGCTCTATGGAAAGGTGAGCCGTTGTCTCAGAGCAGGGGCCTCCCACAAGCAGCCCCACCGGCTGCCGAAGAGCAGCTTACGTTTCCTTCAGAAGACCCAGGAAGGGATCTGCTCTAGAAGATCATTTTTCAAAGCTTTTATCTTGTAGAGATTTTCATAGAATAGAATCACAGAATCCCAGAGTGGGAAGGGGCCACACAGGCCGTCTAGTCCAACCCCCCCTGCTCAATGCGGGATCAGCCTAGAGCATCCCTGACAAGAGTTTGTCCAGACGCTGCTTGAAGACTGCCAGGGAGGGGGAGCTCACCACCTCCCCAGGCAGCTGATTTCACCGTTGCACAACTCTGGCTGTTAAAAAGTTTTCCCTAATATCCAGCTGGTACCTTCCTGCCCATAGTTTAAACTCATGATTGCAAGTCCTCTCCTCTGCTGCCAGGAGGAATAGCTCCCTGCCCTCCTTTGACAGCCCTTCAGATATGTCAAGAGAGCCATCCTGTCGTCCCCCTCAACCCTTAACTCTTCTCCAGACTGAACACCCTCAAGTTCCTCAGCCTTTCCTCACAGGCCTTGGTCTCCAGGCCCCCGATCATCCTCGTTGCTCTCCTCTGCACCCGCCACTCCATTCTGTCCACATCCTCTGAGTGCCAGTTTGGTGTAGTGGTTAAGTGCGCGGACTCTAATCTGGGAGAATGGGGTTTGATTCCCCACTCCTCCACTTGCACCTGGCTGATAAGAGCTGTCCTTGAAAAAAGAACAGTTTCTGTCAAGAGCTCTCTCAGCCCCACCTACCTCACCGGGTGTCTGTTGTGGGGAGGGGGAAGGGAAAGGAGTTTGTAAGCCGCTCTGAGACACCCTTGGGTAGTGAAGGGCGGGGTATAAATCCAATCTCTTCTTCTTCTTCTTCTCTTTGAAGTGAGGCCTCCAGAATTGCACACAAGTTCTCCCAGTGCAGTTTGACCAGTGCAGTGTACAGCGGGACTATGTTGCTTCATACCTAGTGCTGGTTCCTCTGTGCTGCTTCGTACCTGGTGCTCTTCCTAGTCCAGGTTCTGTTTCTGTGCAGGAGCAAAACCTGATAACACGCCAGGGAAGCCAGGAGAGGCAATAAAGTCGTTCATTACCTAGGAACAGCTCTCATGAGGTCTTTTCAGTGGCAGCCCCGTGATTATGGAACAAGCTCCTTTGCATATTAGGCGACACACCCCCTAATGTAGCCAATCCTCCAAGAGCTTACAGAGCTCTTCTTACAGGGGCTACTGTAAGCCCTTGCAGGACTGACTACATTAGGGGTGTGTCGCCTAATATGCAAAGGAGCTCCTGCTACAATAAGAGCCCTGGGAACAACCTCTTACGGGACATGCGCCTGACACACACACACACACACACACACACACCGGCTTTTGCTGTTCAGGAGGCCGCTACAGGCCGTCCCAAATGGCGATCTTAATTTTGGTTTGATGTTTTTGATGTTATCTCGTGTATTGTATTAAGGCTGCTCTTGCCCATGGAGCGGGGAGGGCTATGGGGTCCCACCAGGGTTCCCTCTAAGCCGAGCTAGTGTGAGCTAGCTCACCGTTTTTTAGCCTCCGGCTCACACATTTTTGTCTTAGCTCAGGGAGGGATGGCTCCAGAGCAAACTGATTTATGCAGTAGCCAAATTGCTCGCTCACCACTTTAATGCCAGTCGCTCACAAAGTAGAATATTTGCTCACCAGACTCCACAGCTTAGAGGGCGCATTGGGTCCCACCCTGTGACTTTTCACACCCCCTCCTGAAACCATCCCCTCTCGTTCCCAGATCGAAGGCACGGATGCCGACAACGCTCGCCTCATGGTGAAACTGGCCATCGGGGGCAAGATCGTGACCGTGAGCCAGCACGGAGTCTGCCCGGTGACCCAGAAGGAATACGATAAGTTCGCCAGAGACCTCAGTGAGTCCTGACTCCCTCTTTCCCCGTTGCCGTCTCTTCCCAACTTCCCGGCCGCCGGGGGGACTTTGTGATTCCATCTCGGGTTTTCGGCTTCTCCCGCTGCAGGTCGCCTCAGCAAGGCCCACAAAGAGAAAGAGGCGGACCAGAGGAACGGGGCCCAACACGACCCGGAGAGCGGGGCCGCCCCAGACAGAAAAGAGGAGAGGAGCAAAAAGAGGAAGCATCCCCCGGAGGCTGAAAGGTAGGGGAAAGGAAGGAGAGGAGTCTAAGGGGAGGCAGGCGCCTGCTAGGTGACGTTTGAAGCTGCCTTCTACTGAATCAGACCCTGGGTCCATCAAGATCAGTATTGTCTACTCAGACTGGCAGCGGCTCTCCAGCGTCTCAGGCCGCGGTCTTTCATATCACCTGCTGCTTGGCCCTTTTAACTGGAGATGCCGGGGACCGGACTGGAGATCTGCATGCCAAGCAGAGGCTCAGCCACTGAGCCACTTCCCCTTCCTCAGCTGCTCCGAACGAACAGCTTCTGTGCTGGCAGCATGATCAAGGCTGGATTGAGCCCAAAAAGGTACCTACTAGCCACGGTGGGGAGCTTCTGTTAAGACTACTCTTCCCTTAATCTGATCATTCCTTCAACCATAAGAACATAGGAAGAGCCCTGCTGGATCAGACCAGTGAGGGTCCATCTAGTCTAGCATCCTGTCTCACACAGGGGCCAGCCAGTTCCTCTGGAGGGCCAGCAACAGAACACTGAGGCCAAGGCCTTCCCCTGATGAGAGCATCAGAGGAGCTTCGGTGGATCAGACCAGTGGTCCATCCAGTCCAGTGTCCTGTCTCACACAGTGGCCAACCAGTTCCTCTGGAGGGCCAGCAACAGGGCAGAGAGGTCGAGGCCTTCACAAGAACATTGGAAGAGCCCTGCTGGATCAGACCAGTGAAGGTCCATCTAGTCCAGCATCCCGCCTCACCCAGTGGCCAACCAGTTCCTCTGGAGGGCCATCAACAGGGCATAGAGGCCGAGGCCTTCACAAGAACATTGGAAGAGCCCTGCTGGATCAGACCAGTGAAGGTCCATCTAGTCCAGCATCCCGCCTCACCTAGTGGCCAACCAGTTCCTCTGGAGGGCCAACAACAGGGCCCAAAGGCCAAGGCCTTCTCCTGAAGTTGACTCCTGACACTTGGATTCAGAGGTTGACTACCTTTCATATTAAAAGGGCCGAATATGCCAAAACCAAATTTCTGTTGCACTCACTCAGTAATCAAAATATAAATGGTAGACTAATTTTCTGTTCAGAACAACTCTTTTTTAAAAAAACATTTCCCCTTAATACTTTAATGTTTATAGTTTGCAGCAGTCAGAAGTCACGATCAAATTTCAAATAGTTAAGAGTATCAGAAACTAGCTTCCTTGATTCTATGACCTGGTATTTCTGGCCCCTGTGTGACACAGAGTGTTGGACTGGACGGGCCTTTGGCCTGATCCAACATTGGCGTCTCTTATGTTCTTATGTTCTTGTGAGTCACCGTAGCTTAACCCAGCTTTCCTTGACTTTCCCGACCCCAGAGATAGAAAGAAA
>NW_015160309.1:129767-130229 GCF_001447785.1 Gekko japonicus
TAGTCATGGGTCTTGTCGGAACAACCAAGGATATCCTTTATAGAAGTCTAAGTGCACTATTTATGTATTGGGGTTACGTTGAAATAGTCTATGTTGAATACTGAAATACAAAAGTTTTTTCAAAATGGGTTCTGTCAAGAGGGTGTAACAGAGTAAATTGAGTTTTGGTTTAGAACAACTGTTTCTCACTCTCGATGCCATTGGGAAGCCAGCTTCTCTCCCTCCCCAAAATAAACACAGTAGGAATGAGGGTGCATGAAAAGGTTTGGTGTCGTGGTTAAGTGCGCGGACTCTAATCTGGGAGAACCGGGTTTGATTCCCCACTCCTCCACTTGCAGCTGCTGGATGACCTTGGGCAAGCCATTGTTCTCTCAGAGCTGTTCTTGGAAAAGAGCCGTTTCTGTCAGAGCTCTCTCAGCCCCACCTCCCTCACAGGCAGTGTTCCCTCTAAGCTGAGTTAGT
>NW_015160309.1:130349-142620 GCF_001447785.1 Gekko japonicus
TCCTCCTCCTCCTCCTCCTCCTCCTCTTCTTCCTGCACCCCTCATTTCCCCAACAGTTAGCAGTCCATCTTTCTCTGTAAGCCAGGTCAGTTTAAAGCCTTGCCCAGTGGTGTGTATAGCCACAAACAGTAAAACCAAATGCATATATATTTCCACATATAAAGGGTTTTTCTTCTTTTTCCTGTTTTCTAACTACTTCTGGTTACCTGTGCAGAGGTTTCCTCTGGGGGGGGGGGGGCCCTGGCCGGGGAGGGACTGACTTTTTTCTGGCTTCTGCAACAAAGCATTTCCAGTGGGGTTGCGCTTTGTGGGCACTCCATGAAATTGCGGAGCAGTCGGGTTATAACGGATAAAAGGACATCCTTCTTCACCCAAGGAGTGATTAACACATGGAATTCACTGCCACAAGAGGTGGCGGTGGCTACAAGCACGGACGGCTTCAAGAGGGAATTGGATAAACATCTGGAGCAGAGGTCCATCAGTGGCTATTGGCCACAAGGTATAGATGGGAACTCTCAGTCTGGGCCCACTGCTGGACCTCCTGATGGCATCTGGTATTTTTGGCCACTGTGTGACAGAGTGTTGGACTGGATGGGCCATCGGCCTGATCCAACATGGCTTCTCTTAATGTTCTTAAAGCCACTGATGGACCTCCTGATGGCCCCTGGGTTTGGGCCACTGTGTGACACAGAGTGTTGGACTGGATGGGCCATCGGCCTGATCCAACATGGGCTTCTCTTATGTTCCCCACCCAAGCTTTACCTTCTGCATTTCTTTTGTCCGCAGAGATGAATGTTCGGGAAAACAGAGCAAGACGGGCACCAGCGGCCATTCCTCGTCCAAAGGGCCCCACTGGTTGCGGCGAGATCTACGAGTCCGCTTTGTGGATAAACTCTACAAGGGGGGGAAATACTACAATACAAAAGTACGTCTTTTAAATTATTTGTATCGTGCCTCTCCACGCCTGCCCCTGGCCCAAACCAGTTCACAAAACAATACCCAGTTGCATTTATAACAACGATAACCACCCATATTAAAAGTCTAGTGATCGGCAGCCTGCCACTTAATCTACGCTAAGAAACTTCTTGACATTCACTGCCACAGGAGGTGGTGGCGGCTACAAGCATGGACGGCTTCAAGAGGGAATTAGATAAGCATATGGAGCAGAGGTCCATCAGTGGCTATTAGCCACAAGGTATAGATAGGGACTTTGGGGCAAGTGATGCTCTGTCTTCTTGTTGTTTGGGGGGGGGGTCAACAGTGGGAGGGCTTCTAGTGTCCTGGCCCCACTGCTGGACCTCCTGATGGCCCCTTTTTGGCCGCTGTGTGACAGAGTGTTGGACTGGATGGGCCATTGGCCTGATCCAGCATGGGCTTCTCTTATGTTCTCCTATATCTGGCCCTTCTTTGTGTTGGCAGAGTAATGAACACAGCAGCGGTGCACAACCTGATTACAGAGTAGATAAAGGTTTATTTCTGGAACTAACATACTTGATAGGGTAAGAGGAGAGGAGAGACGGAGGGAGTTTCCTAACTACATCTCCAGCTGAGAGGGAGGGCAAGGCTGAGTGCGGCACTTCTGAGAAGGAGGGGGAGATTGCCCTAAGAGTAGCAATTTGGAGACAGACAAGGAACGACACTTAACAGGAGAGAGGAAGTACTGACCTCACTACCCTAATTGTCTTCTTGCTGCCTCTTTTTCTCCTCTTCTTTCTACACCAGACATTGTCTTTTCTCTTTTTTTGTTATTCTTTAATATAATTTTTATTTTGAGCTTTTTGAGGGAATGCAGAATTTTAAAAAATGGGTAAGGGGAAGAATAAAAGGTAAAATTACCAAAACGTAGTATAATGGGCATTTTCTGCAAATGTAAAGGGCAATCCTTGATTCAAATACTTGAATGTTTAGGAGAATTGTATAGCATTATAACTTCAAAAACCACCATAACAACCTACTCAACATTCTGCCATTTTCTCATAATATATTAACATTTTTATCCTATCTTATCAGTCTTAGTTATACGATAAACCATGAGTAACAGTTGCCTTTCCAACATTTTGTGAAACTCCTCCCACCTTCTGACCCAGATATAAGGGCCGAAGGTTCTTCGTTCTCACTTGTACCTGACGAAGCGAGCTCTTGACGCAAGAACACTTTAACACCCTGGGAAATTTAGTGGGTCTCTGCGGTGCTACTGGACTCGACTCTTGTCCTTACCCCGTGTCCGCTTGGTGTAGTGGTTAAGTGTGCGGACTCTAATCTGCGAGAACCGGGTTTGATTCCCCACTCCTCCACTTGCACCTGCTGATGTGACCTTGGGTCAGTCACAAGCTCTGGCACAGCTGTTCCTGAAAGAGCAGTTTGTGTCAGAGCTCTCTCAGCCCCACCCACCTCACAGGGTGTCTGTTGTGGGGAGGGGAAGGGAGAGGAGTTTGTAAGCCGGTCTGAGACTCCAAGTGAAGGGCGGGGTATAAATCCAATCTCCTCTTCTTCTTAATGCCCTAGGTGCCCCTTCAGAACCATTGCTGAAAAGCCCTACCAAATAACACTGCCTTACTGGAGCTACCGGGGTCAGAGGGGGGAAGTTAGGGGTCCCAGATTCCAAAGGCCTGGGGGACTGGGCAAGAGGCAGGTGGGGGACAGTAACCACTGTTCCCTCTAAGATGAGTTAGCTAGCTCACAGTTTTTTAGCCTCTGGGTCACACATTTCTGTCTCAGCTCAGGAAGGAGGGCTCCAGAGCAAACTACTTTATGCAGCAGCCAAACCACCTGCTCACAATTTTAATGGCAGCAGCTCACAAAGTAGGATTTTTGCTAACAAGACTCCACAGCTTTGAGGGAGCAATGGATACGAGCCACCCTAGCTTCCGTGGGCGCTCTCTTGAAACCATTACCGAAACTGCTCCGGGAGTTGTACCGCATCAACGGCTTGCCGCACGGAGCCGTTCCATACGATTGTCGCAATGTGTGAATGGGCCCTCGAAGACGATTCAGGCTTTTGCTTTCTGCACCACCGGGCATCGCTTAAAAGCCAGACTGCACGCCAGCCACGGGAGAGAAGGCACCAAAGGAAAGAAGCGCGGGGAAGGGGAGACTCTTTAAAAGAAAGAGCCGCTCCACAGCTGAGAACTTGTCAGACTCCCGGTCAAGTTAATCTCAACAACACTCTCTTTGGCAGTGATACGCTTATTGAGTTACAAGCAAGGTCCAGGTCTTAACAGCACAGTGTCAGTTCCAGAGATTGTGGTGGGTCCAATCACAGCTATAGGCAATTTATCTATTTATTAAATTTCTACCCACCCTCCCGCCAAAGCGGCTCAGGACGGCTTACAAGCAATTTAAAACCAGCAAATAGAAGATATAAAATACAATTCCATGCATTCCAATAAATACAATAAAGCTAAATAAATAAATAAATGCGGCAGCATCCTGTAGTAAAGTGCTAGTGCGACCCAACCGGTGCAGTCAGTCCTTATTGGAACGCTTGGCGAAACAGCTCCGTTTTCACGGCTCCACGGAACTGCTGGAGGTCCCGTAGAGCTCTAATCTCGTCGGGGAGCTCGTTCCACAGCGTTGCCTAATTGGGTGGGATGGGGAAAGTTTGGACTTTCCGAAGGCCCACTCATACGTCACATCCACTCCGCCTAGCCCCCAGCGTCTCTACCAGAGGTGGCCAAACTGTGGCTCGGGGGTCACATGTGGGTCTTTTACACATATATCGTGCAGCTCCCGGCAGGGCGGCTGGGGAAGTGAAGGGGAGGCGTGCCTCCCCGATCGGTCTTCCCTTCGCCTTGCGTTCCTTCCACCTCTCCCTTCCCCATCTTCTTCCTCCCTCCCTCCTTCCCTCTCTCTCTTTCTCCCCTCCTCCCTATCTAAAGTTAAATATCATCATCAATATCTGTTTTTACCCCTTTTCCTTTTATTTTTGGCAGTCTCATTTAATGTTAGTAAAAAGCAAGTTTGCATATTTTTCAATAAAAATGTGTGGATTATATATTTGCTCATGCCTTGTGGCTCTCAAATATCTGACGTTTATTCTATGTGGCTCTTACGTTAAGCAAGTTGGCCACCCCAGTCTCTCCCCCCTTCACCTGGGAAATAGACAATCCCATTATCTACAAGCTGGCACCGAAAGTCCCACGGAGGTTCCTCTGGGAATGAGAGGAAGGCTTCTTCAGAAGAATTACGCTCCTAAGAGAGTACAGCCGCACACTCCACTCTCACACACATCCCCACCTAAGGAATTCCCCTCCCCCAGCCTCTGTGGCAAACTGAGCAGAGGGAGGTTTGACCGAACCGAAGTGGGGGCCCTTCCGTAAGAGGCCAGGCCGCTTTGGACAGCGGACGTGTTGCATGGCGGGAGGGGCCAACTCACTGCGGTCCTCTAGCGCAGGCTCACGTGTATATTGGCTGGGGGGATCAGGTCCCGCTGCGTTCCGAAACGTCCTGCAATCCCATTCTCTGTTTTTTTCCCCCCAGATGGTCATCGAGGATGTCCTGAAGCCAGATACTTGTGTCTGCCGGACAGAAGAGGGCCGGATCCTGGATGGTGAGTGTGTTGCAGCCTCTTTCCCAAGCCACCTCCTCCTATATGGAGGTGGTGCCCAGGCCCGCCCTCGGGCGGAGAGGCCGCCCCCCTGTCGGTTTATGTCAGAAGGCTGGCTTGGCATTGGGAGGGGGTGGTTTGCCCTCTAAGAGGTGGAGCTGGTTAGGCCAGAAGTGTCTCCGGTTTCAAGGGGATCTGCTCTGAGAAACCGGAGGCCATTGTTTTTGGTTGTGCCAGAGAGGCAAGTCGCAGCTCTGGCATGTGTAGCATCCAGGAAACGGAGCCCCTCACAAAGCTGACTTCACAAAGCACAATGTAAAGCTTTGTGTTTTTGAAAGGGACGTTTTTGGACTGCTTTCATAGCGCACCGTATTTTTAGGACGAGCTCAGTTGATCTGCCTTTTGACCGGGGAAGCAACTTGACTGTTGAATTGTTGGGTTTGGCCGTGGACTGCTTTGAGAGACCGAAAGACGTATAAGAGAACTTACAGGAGGAGGAAAGGGCCTTTTGAAATGTTTTCCTTTTCATACCTCATGGCGAAATCATTCGCCAGCCAAAATGGCCTCGAAAGTGTTGCTAAAGCTCTGGTTGACCGGAAGCGAACTGGGGACCTGATTTTTAGGAAGTGTTCTAGACTTGGTGTAGACCAGGGGTCCCCAGCATAGCGCCTGCGTGCACCTGGCATCTGCCAACGAGTGTTTTTAGAAAATGGGCAGCGCTGGGTGGATCTTCTGCCCAGCGAGGCTTCTGATTGGCCCCTGGAGACTTGATTGGCCGTGTGCAAGGATCTTCACTGTGTGGCTGAAGGGAAGCGGTGGCAGCCATTTTGTGGCTGATCGGCTTTGCCTCCTGTGGCAGCCATCTTCCTAGAATGATTTTGTGGCTGCCCCCACCACACTGCAGAGGCGCCCACCAATGTTCCCTCCAAGCTGAGTTAGTGTGAGCTAGCTCACTGTTCTTTAGCTGGTTTTGACCTTTAAAGCCCTTTATGGCCAGGGTCCTGCATACCTAAGGGACCGCCTTTCCCCATATGTTCCCCAAAGGACACTGCGATTGGGGACCCAGAACCGGCTGCCCCCCACAAGCTTCAAGGAGGCCAGACTGGTGGCAACCAGGGCCAGGGCTTTCTCAGTGGCTGCTCCATTCTGGTGGAATGAGCTCCTGGAAGAGACTATGGCCCTGCAGGACCTTTCACAGTTCCGCAGGGCCTGTAAAACAGAGCTCTTCCACCAGACCTTTGGAGCTGCCACCACTAAGACCTCCACCGCCAACAGTTAATATCTACTTTGGTGGAGCCCTGGCCCGTAGGTCCCTCAGCCTGTGCCAATGACCTGAGATACACAGCCCGTGCCAATGATCTGAGAGAGCCGCAGAAGGCCGAAGACCCAATTGGGATCATGAGGACTGTTGCTAGCACTTCATCTTGTTTGGATTTTAATGTTGTGTTTATTAATGTATGTGATTTTTATTATGATTGTTTTGTGCGGATTTTATTGTTTTGAGCCGCCCTGAGCCAGCCTCGGCCGGGATAAAAATTTAATAATAAATGAACAGAGGTTGTTTGCCATTGCCTTGCCTCTGCGTAGCAACCCTGGGCTTCCTCGCTGGGTCTCCCATCGGTGTACTAACCAGGGCTGACCTTGCTTCGCTTCTGAGATCTGACGGGAATAGGCCAGCCAGGGCAGAGCAGAGACGAACGGAGGGGCCCTTGCCTGCCTCTGCGTAGCGACTCCCTCGCTGGCTGCCCAGCCAAGATCATGCCTCAACGAAGCCGCTTCCTCCCTCCCATCTCATCTGAGGGCTCAGCTCGTCCCTCTTCCGTCCCCGCAGGCATCCAAGAGTCCATGCTGGAGACCGTGATTCCCCGGGGTGACTCCGACTGGGTGATGGTGGTGCTGGAGGAGCACGCCGGCCAGGTGAGTCTTAACACCCGAGCAGGTTGGTTGGCATGGGACCCTTGTGGGGTGGGCGTGGGGGTGGAACCCAGAGTGAAAGGAATGGGATACGACGACGGGGGGAAACTGGCTCACCAGCAGCCCACCTCATCCTCCTCGCTTCTGTTTTAGCCTCACAGCAGTCCTGCGAGGTAGGATTGAGAGCGCGGGACTGTCCTAAGGTCACCGAGCAAACTCCTAGGGCAAAGTGGGGATTGTAAGGTGGGTCTCCCCGATCTCAGTCCGATGCCCCCATTTGTTCAATGTTTGAGTCCAGCGGTCCCTTGAAGGCCAACGAAGTTTAATTCTGGGGATAAGCGTTCGTGTGCACGCACGCTTCTTCAGATACATCGAAGCAGACTTCGCCAACCGTTACATATGGACTGTGGCTCGGCAGCCACATGCGGCCCTTTCACGTACATTGTGTGGCTCCCGGCAGGGTGGCTGGGGAAGCAAAGGGGAGGCGCACCTCCCCAATCTGTCTTCCCTTCCCCAGCCAGTGGTGGGGTGGGGTGGGGGGACAGAGAAAGAAAGCACCTTTAACTTTAACTGCATTCTCAAAGCCTCCCCCTCCCCCAGCCTACAAGTATCATTGGATAAACAAATACCGTTATCAATATCTGTTCTTAACCCCTTTTGTTTTTATTTTTGGCATTCTCAGTTAATGTTCATAAAAACGAAATTTTCATATTTCCCAGTAAAAACAGGTGTGTAATATTTGTTCATGTCTTGCGGCTCTCAAACATCTGATGTTTATTCTATGTGGCTCTTACGTTAAGCAAGTCTGGCCACCCCTGATATAGAGGGTGGCAGGTTAGTTGCCAGGAAGGGCTAATTGGAGTCGAGATGTCTAAGTAACTGAGCGATAAGTACAGCTAAGATTGGATCCAAGCAGATGGTAACATCTGTGAATAGCAGCAAATTAGCATACGGATTGTGAAAGAATGAACAGATGTGAGAACCTAGCATGGGTAGGGAGATAAGAATCCGATATCTCTTTTAAGCCCTGGGGGTTCCATTGTTCTGAGTGTTGTAATAACTCGTAATTCAGCAGTCTCCCATTCTAGTCTGTTTCTGAAGTTCCTTTGCAATAAAACGACTATTTGTTTTTTTTATTTATTTATACAATTTATATCCTGCCCTTCTGCCCTTACATGGGCCACCGAGGTGGCTGTTTAAAACGTAAATGATAAAATACATTATAAAACCTTTAAAATAACCATCTCAAACATACCTCATTAAAACAACTTTTCAAAGAGTTTTAAAAACAGAGCTAAAATACCTATAAAACATAAAACACTGATTAGGAAGGAAGAACATCAGAAGAGCCCTGCTGGATCAGACCACTGAGGGTCCATCTAGTGCAGCATCCTGTCTTACAGGGTGGCCAACCATTTCCTCTGGAGGTGCCAACAACAGGGCATAGAGGCCAATCAGTTCCCATCGACAGCCAGCAATAGGGCACAGAGGCCAAGGCCTTCTTCCCCTGATGTTACCTCCCAGCTCTGGGATCCAGAGGCTTAGGGGGTCATTGATCACTGAGGGAATACCAAACCAAACGAAAAAGTCTGCACCAGGACAATGGTGAAGAGGTCCAGGGACAATGCTTGGTGGTTATTATCGTAACCAGTGTTCCCGCTAAGCTGAGTTAGTGTGAGCTAGCTCAGAGTTTTTTTAGCCCCCAGCTCACAGGTTTTGGTCTCAGCTCAGGAAGGAGGGCTCCAGAGCAAACTGATTTATGCAGTCGCCAAATCGCTCGCTCACGACCTTAATGCCAGTTAGCTCACAAAGTAGAATTTTTGCTCACACGACTCCACAGCTTAGAGGGAGCACTGCTAACGACCCCTGCTCAATTGATCAGAGTTTTATTTTACATACCGATTTCACTGTGGCATTCTGCAGTGATCTACCCACTGCAGATGTACGTAATGTATGACGAAGTCCATTTGATTTAGATTTATTCAGGAGTCATTTCGGGGGGGATCGCGGTTCCCCCGGGTGAGGTGTGGGGGGCGGGGCACACGATGAAGCCTCGCCCCCTGCTTCCAGCCCTCATTCAGCCAGGAGGAGGCAGGAGAAGAGGGAGGGTAAGTTGCTTCCTCCCCGCCTCTCCCCAACCCTGCCTGCCTGGGGCCAGGGAGGGCCTTCACGGGGCTTCCTTGCACTCCCGCCGGCCTTGCAGGTCCACCGCCGGGCCCCTGATGTCAGGGGGTGTGGCATATGCTAATGAGTTATGCTAATGAGTTCTCCTACGAAACTACCCCTGGATTTATTTATTTTTTTAAATCCCAGCTATTCTTCACGAGTGCTCGGGATGGCAGACAGTTCCCAATGCCCATTTTAGCCTCACGACAATCCTGTAAGGTGTGCGCCCTGACCTAGATAGCATGGGCAAGCCGATCTCTTCGTATCTTGCAGAGCCAGGTCTGGCCAGCATTTGGATGGGAGACCCTCCAAGGAATACCAGGGTCACGATGCAGAGGCAGGCAAGGGCGACCCGCCTCTGAAGCGTCCATTGCTCTCAAGCCCCGCTAGGGGTCGCCAGAAGTCAGCTTGACTTGATGGCAAAGAAAGAATCTTGTAAGGTAGGGTTAGGCTGAGAAAAGTGAGTTCGTTTGGGGGGGGGGACGACTCAAACCTGCATCTCCCCCCATTCTCCCCTCCCCCGAAACATTCATCACAGGTTATAGCACATAAACGTTCAACCTGCCACAAATTAAAGATGGAACTATTAGCTACACAATGTAAATACAATGTTCCCTCCAGGGGTCGTTTCGTAGGAAAAGAGCTAGGGGAACTCATTAGCATAACTCATTAGCATATGCCACACCCCCTGACATCATAAGGCCCGGCGGTGGACCTGCAAGGCTGGCGGGAGTGCGACTAAGCCCCGCCAAGGCCCTCCCTGGCCCCAAGCAGGCAGGGGTGGGGATAGACGAGGAGGAAGCAACTTACCCTCCCTCTTCTCCTGCCTCCTCCTGGCTGAATGAGGGCCGGAAGCGGGTCAGCCGGAAGCAGGGGGTGGGGCTTCGTCGTGTGCCCTGCCCCCCACACCTCACCCGGGGAACTGCGTTCCCCCCACGTTCCCCCCCGAAATGACCTCTGGCTCCCTCTAAGCTGTGGAGTTTTGTGAGCAAAAATTCAACTTTGTGAGCTACTGGCATTAAAGTTGTGAGCGAGCGATTTGGCTACTGCATAAATTAGTTTGCTCTGGAGCCCTCCTTCCTGAGCTAAGACAAAGATGCGTGAGCCGGAGGCTAAAAAACTGTGAGCTAGCTCACACTAACTCAGCTTAGAGGGAACACTGCTCCCCACCCTTAAATTTAAACCCACGTTTGCAAGTCCTGCCCCCTGCTGCCCACAGGAACAGCTCCCTGCCCCCCCCCAGTCTCCTCTTCTCCAGACTGAACCTTCCCAAGTCCCTCAGCCTGTCCTCACAGGGCTTGTAAAGACACACAGGGATTGGCACACATATGCCTCTCACACACACACCCCCGCACTTGCAATCTCAGGGGAGCACATTACATTTCTCTCTCTCTCTCTTCTCTCTCCCATCCTTAGGTGGGCCGCATACTGCGTCGCAACAAGGACCAGGGCTGCGTGCTGGTGCAGCTGCAGCGGGACGAGGACAAACTGCTGACCCTGGATTTCGACGCCGTCTGTCACTACGTCGGCGGATCGGAGGACGACTGAGTGCCGCTTGGCCCTCCGGAGCACACAACACCTGCGCTAAATAAACAGGGCCCCCCCCCTTCCCCAAAACCCTCCTACATGGTCAAGAGCAGAGCCCTCCTTTGACTCCTCTCTTGCAGTGCCGGAAAAGCTGAGCGCCCTCGAGGAAGCGGAGGACGCGATGGCCTCCCCTGCAGAGCGGGCTCAAGTGTTGTAGTCTAAACGGGCTCTGGGTGCAAGTTCTGCTCCTCGAGACACAGGCTTGTGCTTTCTAAACGGGGGGGTCGGGAGGAGGCCACAGAGAGAACCGAGGGCCTCTCAAGGTTCTAGAGCAAGAACGCACAGAACAAATCTAATCAGGAACGAAAGTCAGCCGATGTGGGTAGCTGCTGGCTTGCTCTAGAGCAGTGGGAGGTTAAGGGTGTGTCCTGACCAGTGGAAGCTGGATTTGGCTCTCTTGCCCCCACGAGGAAGGGAGTCTTCTCCACTCTAGATTTTTAGGATGTCCTCTAGACAGTGAGTGGCAGCCGTGAATTTGTGCGATGGCTATGGGACGGAGGTGAATACCATGAAACCCTTGCTCCGAGCAGAACGCCAGGTGCTTTGGGTATTCACGGGGAGGAAACGCGGGCGTATGTTTTTTAACCTGGATTTTCCAGAGCAGTGCACATCGGTTGCCGATGGAAATCGCGAAGCCAGGACTGCGGGACAAAGATCTTTTAAGACAGAACGTGGCAAAGAGCCCTGGAATCTCTCTAGGGCCCTGAGCTCAACCGATCTTGTTGGGCTCTCGGGACGTGATCCGAAAGAAGGATTCCAGGTTCGCCATAAAGATTCCAGGACAACCATTTTTTGATTCTGAACCTGAGATCAACAACGGGCTGTGGATCAGCCCTCTCAAAAGGGGGGAGCAGCTCGTTCTGAAGGACATAGAGAGGGTCTTTGACAGTTGGCTCCCGTCAGCCCTCCCACATGAGAAACAGGCATGCGAGGGGGTACCCCTTTCGTGGGCGGCGGAGGCAGACTTGGCAGGGCCAGGGTACCACCCCCAGCCAGCTTCCCCTGGTTTTATTTAAATAAACACCCGGGTTTTTCCTCCCTTGTTTTATTTGTGCAATTGCAATCCTGGTAATTTAGTGTGACATTATCGTTACCATTAATTCAGTTTGTTAATTGCCCTGTCCCAGTTTACGCCAGGCTCTGCATGATGTACAGGCAGCATGGTGCCATAAAAATACACAAAACATTAAAATTCAGTATACAATTTGATTAAAAACTAGAAACCCAGACTAAAAGATCCAAGTTGGCATCCTGTAAATTTCCTTTTTTTGTTGTTGTAATAATTTTTTTTTATTTTCTACACAAAACAGACAAAACAAACATAGAAGAGAGTAATCTCAACACAATTATATCTCATAAGGTACCTCATCGTACATATATTTCTAATTATCTATCTTTCTACCAAAAAGCCATAAAATTTTTGCAACTCTATATTTCATCATTACAATTTTTTTACTACTTAAGGATTATCGAAGTTTCCTAACCCAGTTCTGGGCTGCTGGCCATTTTCTCGGCAGGGGGAGAGGGAACTCAAGAAGAAGAAGAAGAGAAGAGGAGATTGGATTTATACCCCTCCCTTCACTACCAAAGGGAGTCTCTGAGCGCCTTACAATCTCCTTCCCCTCCCCACAACAGACACCCTGTCAGCAGTGTTCCCTCTAAGCTGAGTGAGTGTGAGCTAGCTCACAGTTTTTTAGCCTCTGGCTCACACATTTTTGTCTCAGCTCAGGAAGGACGGCTCCAGAGCAAACTAATTTATGCAGTAGCCAAATCACTTGCTCACAACTTTAGTGCCAGTAGCTTATAAAGTAGAATTTTTGCTCACAAGACTCCACAGCTTAGAGGGAACATTGCCTGTCAGGTAGGCGGGGCTGAGAGAGCTCTAACAGAAACTGCTCTCTTTGAAGGACAGCTCTGAGAGAACTGTGACTGACCCAAGGTCATCCAGCCAGGTGCAAGTGGAGGAGTAGGGAATCAAACCCGGTTCTCCCAGATTAGAGTCCTTGCACTTAACCACTACACCAAACTGGCAGAAGGGGGGGGGGGAGGAAGGGCGCC
>NW_015160309.1:142789-151124 GCF_001447785.1 Gekko japonicus
TCACTGGAAAAGAGAATAATCCTAGGAAGAAGAAGAGAAGAGATGGGATTTATACCCCGCCCTTCACTTGGAGTCTCAGAGCAGCTTACAAACTCCTTTCCCTTCCCCTCCCCACAACAGACACCCTGTGAGGTAGAAGAAGAAGAGGAGATTGGATTTATACCCCGCCCTTCACTACCCAAAGGAGTCTCAGAGCGGCTTACAAACTCCTTTCCCTTCCCCTCCCCACAACAGACACCCTGTGAGGTAGAAGAAGAAGAAGAGATTGGATTTATACCCCGCCCTTAACTACCCAAAGGTGTCTCAGAGCGGTTTTACAAACTCCTTTCCCTTCCCCCCCCCCACAACAGGCACCCTGTGAGGTGGGTGGGGCTGAGAGAACTCTGACACAAACGGCTCTTTTTCAAGGACAGCTGTGCCAGAGCTTGTGACTGATCCAAGGTCACATCAGCAGGTGCGAGTGGAGGAGGGGGTTATCAAACCCGCTTCTCCCAGATTAGAGTCCGCGCACTTAACCACTACACTAAAAAGTGGCAGGTGGCAGGAAAAGAGGGAGACCCAACCCGAGGAGGACAGAGCTCGAGTCCAGCGACACCTTCAATAAAATTTTATTCAAGATACACGGTTTCGTGTGCAAGCGACACTTCTTCAGATACAGTAAAACAAGACTTCCTCAACAGTTACATATAGGTTGGGGGGGGGGGTTAGTTTGCCCGGAAGGGGGGGTTTTAGAGTCAAGATGCGTAAGTCACTGGGCAACCATAGCTGAGATTGGATTAAGGCAGTTGGCGAGATCTGTGAATGGTCAATTAGCATACAAATACAAGACTCAACAAACAGATATGAGAAGGAGGTTTGAGTCCAGCGGCACTTCCAAGATAACAAAGGGCAATTCTGGGTATAGGCGAGAACTGAGAGACTTCGCATGTGTAGATGCACACTCCCTCCGATACACTGAAACAGGTTTCCTCAAATGTTGCATATAGGTGGGGGGAGATAGTTGCTAGGAAGGGCTAATTAAAGTCAAGATACGTAAGTAACTGAGCAATAAATATAGCTAAGATTGGAATAACATGCTTGGTAAGACACACGAATAGCAGCAAATGGACATACATATACCGTAATAAAGGGATTAACAACAACAAATAGAGACGCCAATGTTGGATGAGGCCAAAGGCCCATCCAGTCCAACACTCTGTGTCACACAGTGGCCAGAAATACCAGGTGCTATCAGGAGGTCCACCAGTGGGGCCAGGACACTAGAAGCCCTCCCACTCTTGCCCCCTTCCACCAAGCACCAAGAAGACAGAGCATCACTTGCCCCAGAGCCCCTATCTATACCTTGTGGCTAATAGCCACTGATGGACCTCTGCTCCATATGCTTATCTAATTCCCTTTTGAAGCCGTCCATGCTTGTAGCTGCCACCACTTCCTGTGGCAGTGAATTCCATGTGTTAATCACTCTTTGGGTGAAGAAGTACTTCCTTTTATCCGTTCTAACCCGACCGCTCTGCAGTTTCATGGAGTGCCCACGAGTTCTTGTATTGTGAGAAAGGGAGAAAAGTACCTCTTTCTCTACCTGCACTTTCCCACGCATAATCTTATAAACCTCGATCATGTCACCCCTCAGTCGTCGTTTCTCCAAGCTAAAGAGCCCTAAGCGCTTTAACCTTTCCTCATAGGGAAAGTGTTCCAACCCCTTTATCATTCGAGTTGCCCTTTTCTGCACTTTTTCCAAAGCTATAATATCCTTTTTAAGGTGTGGTGACCAGAACTGCACACAGTATTCCAAATGAGGTTGCACCATTGATTTATATAGGGGCATTATGATATTGGCTGATCTGTGAGAGCTGAGTTTGAAGCCAGTGGCCTCTTTGAGACCAACAATTTCATTTCTTCGTATAAGCAAGAAACGAGTGACTTTGCATGTGTAGTGAGATAAGAGCCCGATATCTGTTAAGCCCAGGGAGTTCTATTGTCCCGAGTGTTGTAATAGTTTGTAATTCAACAATCTCCCTTTCCAGTCTGTTTCTGAAATTCCTTTGCAATAAAACAGTTACTTTGAGGACCCCGCTCTATAGGTTTCTCAGTTTTGTGATTCCTGATGTCAGATTTGTGTCCTATTTATCCTTTGGCATAGGGTTTGAACTTCTCAGGGCCATAGCCAGCAGTGGGAGCAGCATCCCCTCGTGATTCTGCAAAGTGGCACCTTTAAGACCAAAGTTTAATTCTGGATATAAGCTTTCGTGTGCATGCACACTGCTTTAGACAGAGTCAGATGGGTAAGTTCACACCTCAATTTAGAAAAGTGTGGGTTTTTAAATTGTAGCTGCGGAATAAAAACACTGGAGGAAAAAGAATGGTACGTAAGTCAAGCTTAAAGGCTTACCACTCAGAAAATCTGTAGTAAGGTGTGTGCGCAATGGGCCAAAGTTTGAGTCCAGCGGGCACCTTTAAGACCAATAAAGTTTAATTTGGGGTATATACGTTTTTGTGCGCTCTCACTGTACATCTGAAGAAGTGTGCATGCACATAAAAGGTGACACCCAGAATTAAACTCTGTTGGTCTCAAAAAGGTACCAATGGACTCAAACTTTGCAAGGCTGAAAGCCATCTACGAATATGAACCCGCATAACACAGAAAGTTAATTTTTTTTTTTTAAATCAGGACTCATAAAACCACAATAAAAGACGCCCTGCCACAGCCAAGGGCCCTGATCCCACCCTCTCGAGATTCGGTGAGAAACGCGGACTGTAAATAAAGAATCCATTTTTAAAAGCGTCACCAGCTCGCATTCCCCGAGGCGGAATCCCTGCCAGTTCCCAAAATGGATCCCCTGCGTAGCTTCAGAAAGATGCCAGATTCGAAAATGGCCGCCTTGGCCGGAAGCCGCCTGTGCTGGCGCTCGAGAGCTCCCTCGCGCGAGGCCGCCGGCTGCCTCTCCCGACTTCCTGGAGGCTTCAGTGCTTCCGGGATCACGTGACCGGGAGGCGCTCTCGGCCGCTTCTCTATGACCGCCCAGGACTGGCGTCCCTGATGTTTACATCGGAGCCTTCAGGGCTGGAAGTAAATGAGGGGTGGGCGAGTGGGGGGCGTCCAGGCAACGCTTCCGCAGTCTGCTCCGGAAGGCAGAAGCAAAGGGACTGAAAGGCTCCATCTATTTTGGGCGAAAGCGGAGGTTGGGAGATATGGGGGGGGGGGCGGCAGGGTTGCCAGGTCTGGGTGGGAAAATACCTGGAGACTTTGGGGGTGGAGCCAGGAGAGGGCGGGGTTTGGGGAGGGGAGGGGCCTCCGCATGGTACAGTGCCATAGACTCCACCCTTCCAAGCAGCCATTTTCTCCAGGGGAGCTGATCTCTGTCAGCTGGAGATCCGTCCTAAAAGCGGGGGATATCCAGGCCCCACCTGGAGGCTGGCAACCCTGGGGGGCAAAAGAAAAGAGTTGAATTGGGGCATGGTTGCCAACTTTGGGTTGGAAAATACCTGGGAAATTTGGGGAGGGTGGAGTTTGGCAAGGTGAGGGAAGGAGCTCAGCAGCCATCATAACATGGAGTCCACCTTCCAAAGCTGCCATTTCCTCCCCGGGGGACTGATCTCTGTCTCCTGGAGATTAGTTGTGATACCGGGAGCTCTCCAGGCCCCACCTGGAAACTGGCAACCCTAGTAAGGGCTGGCTGTATGCTAGAGGGGCTGGGAAGGCTGCGGAGTTTTGTAATGGGGAGTCCCCGGGCAAATAGGGAAAGGGGGCTGGATTTTGGCCATTCTCTTGAGGGTTGCCAAATCTAGGTGGGAAAGTCCCTGGAGATTTAGGGGAGGGGCCTGCGTAGGGCGGGGTTTGGGGAAAGACAGGGTGCTCAGCAGGGTGTCATGCCGTAGAACTTGCCTTCTGAAGCGGCCATTTCCTCCAGGGGAGCTGATCTGTGTCATCTGGAGATCAATTGTAACTCTAGGAGATCTCCAGGCCCCACCTGGAGGTTGGCAACCGGTTATTTTCTAACTCCCCACCCACCACAAAACTCTACCTTCCTCAGAGCCTTGCATATTCCTCTTCTGACAGCCTGCTCTCTCCAGTCACCCACCCACGCATACCTCCCAAGCAGTCTTCCCTCTAAGCTGAGTTAGTGTGAGCCAGCTTACAGTTCTTTAGCTTCCAGCTCACACATTTTCGCCTTAGCTCAGGAAGGGACAGCTCCAGAGCAAACTGACTGATGCAGTAGTCAAATCGCTCACTCACCACTTTAATGCCAGTCGCTCACAAAGGAGAACTTTTGCTCACAGCTTAGAGGGAGGATTGCTCCCAAGGGCTGCGGTTAGGAAAGCTGATCATTTCCGTCGCGGGGGTGGGGTTGCCACCTCTGGGTTGGGAAATTCCTGGAGATTTTGGGGGCGGAGCCTGGGGAGGGGAGGGGCTTTAGTGGGGGTCTAATGCCATAAGGCCCACCTTCCAAAGCAGCCATTTTCTCCAGGGGAACGGATTTTGGTTGTCTGGAGTTCAGTCGTAATAGCGGAAGATCGCCAGGTGCCACCCAGAGGGTGGCCACCGTAGATGAAGGTAGGGTTTTAGCACAGGTGGGGTGGGAAGACGGGCTTGGGAGCAAGGGAGGGGGGTCCGAAGGCAGTGCAGATTGCTGTGGCCAATGGGGCAGAAACTGACTCTGAAGAACAGCTAGAGTTGATCCCAATAGCTCCTTAGAAACCAACAAGATCTTTGGAGTACGAGACTTCCGGTTTGTGGCACGGCATCGCTGGAGGGCTCCAGGGTGATCTCCCGTGGAACCCCCGAGCCTCCTGGCCCCAGTGGGAGGATCGGAACGATCCAACCTCCCAAAGAGCTGTCTCGGAGGGACGCTCTTGTGGGGAGCTTGATTTGGGTGCTCTCGGGTGCGGTGGCACCCGAGTAGACCCCTTTTCGCTTCATAGCAGGGACCAGGAAGAAAGCGCTCAGAGCGGCTTACAATCTCCTTTCCCTTCCCCACAACAGACATCCTGTGAGGTAGGTGGGGCTGAGAGAGCTCTTTCGAGGACTGCTCTTTCAAGAACAGCTCTGAGAGAACTATGGCTTGCCCAAGGTCATCCAGCAGCTGCAAGTGGAGGAGTGGGGAATCAAACCCCGTTCTCCCAGATTAGAGTCCGCGCAGTTAACCACTACACCAACAGACACATAACGCCTTTTATTGGGACCCACCAAAATCACACAGCACAGTGTGCCGGCTTCCATCTTCTTCATAACTCTTTCCTGGGCTGAATGTTAAATAAACAAAGGAGGGAGAAGTCTGTGTGAGTAACTGACTGAAGGAATGGAGATTTGCAGCAAGTCTGCATTCCTCCTTCGGCTGATTTCTGCTTTTCTCTCTTTCTTCCCTCTCCAGCTCTAGTCTTCAGCCAGGAGGCACAGAAATATCCGACCCGCTTGCCCTGGCTTTGGGGGCAGGGGTCCCACTAGGCTCGCCATGGCACAGCAACGGGGGGTCAACAGCCTGCGCTTCAACCAAGACCAGAGTAAGTGATCACCTACCTGCTCAGACGCTCTTTTACAGGGAGTCAGGACCGAGGACACTCAGCTTCTCCAAATGGAAAGTCTTGATCCAGCAGGGCTCTTCTCATGTTCTTATGAAGGCCTTGGCTTCTATGCCCTGTTGCTGACCCTCAAGGGGAACTGGTTGGCCCCCATGTGAGACAGGATGCTGGAGTAGATGGACCACTGGTCTGATCCAGCAGGGCTCTTCTGGTGTTCTTATCAGGGGAAGGCCTCGGCCTCTCTGCCCTTTTGGTGACCCTCCAGGGGAACTGGTTGGCCCCCGTGTGAGACGGGAGGCTGGAGTAGATGGACCCTCGCTGGTCTGATCCAGCAGGGCTCTTCTGGTGTTCTTATCAGGGGAAGGCCTCGGCCTCTCTGCCCTGTTGCTGGCCCTCCAGAGGAACTGGCTGGCCTCCATGTGAGACAGGATGCTGGAGTAGGTGGACCCTCGCTGGTCTGATCCCAGCAGGGCTCTTCTCATGTTCTTGCCTCGGAAACCCCACGGGATCAGCATAAGTTGGCTGTGACTTGACGGCAGTTTACACACACAATCCACCGTGAGTCTCCATGAGAATGGTGGATTGTTAATAATGGCAGTAATAATAAAATATGCCTCGGGAGAGTGATGAGTATGCTCTCTGCTTCTCTGTCAGGCTGCTTCTGCTGTGCGATGGAGACCGGCGTCCGGATCTATAACGTGGAACCTCTCATGGAGAAGGGGCACCTTGGTAAGAAACCGACGAGCCAGGAAAGAAACAGTGGATCATCTCTCTCCACCCTGGCCTGGGGCGTGTGGTGGCAGCATCTCACGCAAGTTACGGAGACTGGCTGGCTTAAGGGGGGGGGGGTCCCTAACCAGCGTTCCCTCTAAGCTGAGTTAGTGTGAGCCAGCCCACAGTTTTTTCGCCTCCGGCTCACCCATTTTTGCCTGAGCTCCGGAAGGATGGCTCCAGAGCAGTGTTCCCTCTAAGCTGAGTTAGTGTGAGCCAGCTCACAGTTCTTTAGCCTCTGGCTCACACATTTCCGCCTTAGCTCAGGAAGGATGGCTCCAGAGCAAGCTGATTTACGCAGTGGCCAAATCGCTCGCTCACAGCTTTAATGGCAGTAGCTCACAAAGTAGAATTTTTGCTCACAAGGCTCCACAGCTTAGAGGGAACATTGCGCCAGAGCAAACTGATTTCTGCAGCGGCCAAATCGCCGGCTCACAACTTTAGTGCCAGCCGCTCACAAAGCAGAATCTTGGCTCACGAGACTCCACAGCTTAGAGGGAGCCTTGCCCCTAACCTTTTTGAGCCTGCGGGCACCTTTGGGATCCTGACACAGTGCGGTGGGTGCAGGCAGATAACGGCTGTCACAAAATGGCGTCTGCACGAGGGGGAGCCAGCCACAAAAATGGTCGCAGCGGCTTTCCTGTAGTCACACAGTAGAGATCCTTGTGCTGTGGTGGCAGCTACTGTCCAAGCAGTCTTTTTAAAAAATCTGCACAGCCCATTCAGTCTACAGTGGCCAAGTCAGAAGCCCTACTGGGCAAAAGCCAGGGTCACCAGGTCCCCTCGCCGTGCCGGCAGGGGGGTTTGGGGGCATTCCGGGACATCCCCAATGTGATGATGTCACCCGGACGTGACATCAGCGTGTTGGCGATGTTACACGACGACGCTCCGGTTTGAGGGCAAAACTCTTATGGTTTTAGGCCAGACTTACCATAGAGTTTTGCCCTCAAACCAGAGCGTCCCATGCAGTGTTCCCTCTAAGGTGAGTCAGTGTGGGCTAGCTCACATTTTTTTAGCCCCCAGCTCACACATTTTTGTCTTAGCTCAGGAAGGAGGGCTCCGGAGCAGACTGATTTCTGCAGGAGCCAAATGGCTCACTCACAACTTTAATGCCAGTGGCTCACAAAGTAGGATTTTTGCTCACAAGACTCCACAGCTAAGAGGGAGCATTGGTCCCATGTGACACCCCCTGACATGATTATGTCACTTCTGAAGAAGAAGAAGAGATTGGATTCATGCCCCCGCCCTTCACTCGGAGTCTCAGAGCGGCTTACAAACTCCTTTCCCTCCCCCTCCCCACAACAGACACCCTGTGAGGTAAAAGAAGAAGAAGAAGAGACTGGATTTATACCCCGCCCTTCACTACCCAAAGGAGTCTCAGAGTGGCTTACAAACTCCTTTCCCTTCCCCTCCCCTCCCCTCCCCACAACAAACAGCCTGTGAGGTAAAAGAAGAAGAGATTGGATTTATACCCCACCCTTCACTACCCAAAGGCATCTCAGAGCGGCTTACAAACACCTTTCCCTCCCCCTCCCCACAACAGACACCCTGTGAGGTAGGGGGGGCTGAGAGAGCTCTGAGAGAACTGTCCTTGGGAGAACAGCTCTGACAGGACTATGGCTTGCCCAAGGTCACCCAGTAGCTGCGAGTGGGGGATCAAACCCGGTTCTCCCAGGCTAGAGTCCACACGCTTAGCCACAGCACCAAACTGGTTTCCCAAGTGAAGTCATCGCATCGGGGACATCATGCAGTGTTGTGGCTTTTTTGGGGGGTGGGGTTTCCCCCACTGGCCAGTTGGCCGGTGGTGGACTGAAGATCTGAAAACCGGGGAATGCCGTACCCAGAAGCCCCCCTGGCCCTGCCCACTTTCTAAAAACACTTGATGGGCACCTGCAGATGTTCTTGGTGGGGACCACATTGGGGACCCCTGGATTAAGGAGTGGGATTAGAATCTGAGTTTTGGCCAGCTAGATGTAAAGTTCCCACATTTTCAAGCCACGGGGAGGGGGAAACGTGGGTGTGCATGTGTGTCCCCCCCCCCCCCCCC
>NW_015160309.1:151136-156764 GCF_001447785.1 Gekko japonicus
GAAAATACTGCTGTTTTGGGGGAAACCTGAAAGACACGCCACGCTTACCAAGCCTAAACTTATTTTGCTGTTTTAACAACACGAAATGTGTGATTTATAACAGCATATGAATTTATTCTGGCTGGTATCTTTCTGAAACGAGTGGAATAAAGGGCCACCATTTTCTACAGGCAAAATTAAAAATACACGTGATACTAAAGAGAGAGAGAGCGTTTCAAACAGCCGCACTCATTGCCACCATAACGTGTAGCTTCGTTTTGCCACCCGAGAGAGGAAGAGATAAAAGTTTTGTAGGAAATAGGCCCGGACCCGGATAGCCGAGGCTCGCCCGATCTCGTCAGATCTCAGAAGCTAAGCAGGACCAACCCTGTCTAGTATTTGGATGGGAGACCTCCAGAGAATACCAGGGCCGAGAGGCAGAAGCAGGCTATCAAAGCCCTTTCTCTGAACGTCCTCCATGCCCCAGTAGGAGTCGCCAGAGGTTGCCATGGTTTCCAGGCACAGGCACACACACGTTATAAAGCGTCCCTTTTCTCCAGGGGAACTGATCTCTGCAGTCTGGAGATTAGCTGGGATTCCGGGGGATCCCCAGGTCCCACCTGGAGGCTGAAGCAACCCGAGCTGCAGTGTTAGGAGAGTCTAGTAACAAATAAATATGCACTGCAAAAACCCAAAGCTAAAATGTTTTGGACTGAGATACATGCAGAAATGGAAAAAATTGTAAAATGTAAGTTTAAGAAAGAACCGGAAATACTGCTTTTGGGACTTAAAATGGAAGAATATGGCAAAAAGGACATTGATGTGGTATATGATCACAACTGCCAGAATGACATATGCCCAATGTTGGAAACAAGACAAGACCCCGGAAGTTGAGGAATGGATTAAAAAATTACTTTTTATGGTTGAAATGGATAAAATGACAAGAAAACTTAATAACATTGAGGTGGAATAATTTTTTGCAGACTGGAAAGATTTTAAAGACTATTTGGAAAAATATTGGGATGTAAAAGATAACTTACTTTGCTTTGAGAATTATTGAAAATTAAATGATAGCAGAAAATGGATAATGTATAAGAAGGATAATTGAAAGATAAGTTACCTGTGGATGTAAATTTAAAAAAAAGGAAGTAGAAAAGAAATTTAAGAATTGGGCAGGAGGTTGGAGCACTGTGGGAAGCCCAGAAGGGGGGGAAAGGGAGGAGGGGATATATAACCATATAAGTTTTGATATATGTTTTGACTGTTTGTTTGATTATATCCTAATAAATTGTTTTGGGGGGAAAAAAAAGAGAGAGTGAGCCGAGTAGCCAATCACCTAAGATGTTCTCTCCAGGGAAGATTAATTCTTGAACCCCCTGATACTCCGATACAAGCAGCATATTAAAAGCCTTCTTTTTTGTGCATCACAACCTGCATCTTGAATTATGCCCGGAAACAGATTGGGAGCCAGAGTAGATAAGCCAAAAATGGCATATGGTCTCTACCACCCACTCCAGTCAACATCCTGGCCGCAGCATTCTGCACCAAGTGAGGTTTCCAAACCCTTCTGATGGCTAGCCCCACAGAGAACACATTGCCATGATCTAACCTAGATGTAACCAGGTGGATATGCACCACAATAGCTAGATCTTCTCTGCCCAGGAAAAGCTGCAGCTGGCTAACTAAGAGAAGCTGGTAAAATGCACTTCTGCAAAAAAACAAAGACAAAAGAGCACTGATGTAGTGGGAGAAAAAATATTTTATTTGGTTATACTGCCCCTACTGTGTAATTGAATAAGATAATAATATGTGAGTTGTGATTATGCTGAGTAGAATTAAACCTGGTAGTTATTTCAAGGGGAGATAGTTTATACTGTCAACAATTAACAATGTCATGTGACTCCCACTCGGATTCTGGCGACAAGAAAAGCCTCAAAGCAACTACTTAATGATCTTTCTCTCTGTGGAGTTGTGGCTTGGGGGGTGGGGAATCAATGTGGTTGTTCTTATGCCTTTTTCTTGGAATATTCACCCATACTCCCCAAGAGCAGGGTGTATTTCACCAAGTGGAAGTAGTTGTCATACTGCTGGGGTTACCAACAGGCCTGGAGAAAAATGTCCTGTCCCTTTAACAGAGGCTTACTGGGATGCTATTCAGCGAAGGAGGATATTTTCCCTTGCAGTCTTGATCTGGGACGACGCTCGCGAAGGGAAAGACGGCAAAGACAAGCTGGTGCTGGAGTTCACCTTCACCAAGCCGGCTCTGGCCGTCCGCATGAGGCACGACAAGTGAGTAGGGGGCTAACCCAGTTTCGCATCCGAGGGTTGCCAGGTCTCCCCGGGCACCGGCAGAGGATGGGGGGGTAGTGTTGCCAGCTCCAGGTTGGGAAACTCTTGGAGATTTGGGGGTGGAGCCTGGGGAGGACAGGGACCTTGGCGAGGTACAATGCCATGCAGTCCACCCTCCAAAGTAGACATTTTCTCCAGGGGGACTGATTTCTCCAGGGGAACTGATCTCTGTAGTCTGGAGATGAGCAGTTATTCTTGCAGATCCCCAGGTCCCACCTGGAGGCTGGCATCCCTAGGTGGGGTTGAACACATTGGTGGGAAGCTATGAAGAATCTCACATATTGAGGATGTAGAATCAACTGGCTCATAGCCACGGTGGGGATTTGGGGGGCGCTGCCCCCTTTCTTAAAGGCACCGCCCCACAAGAATTTCTCCTGTGAATGCTTTTTTCAATCATTTTTTAAAAGGCGTACGCTTCTTTAAGCAGAGTGGGGTGCTGTAGTTGACTAATTCCTGCACTGAGCAAGGGGGTTGGATTAGGTGACCTCTAGGATCCCTTCTAACTCTGTATCAAGAAACTGGTCTCCTTGAAGAGACGGTGGGGTTCTTTTGACCTAAGTGTTTTGCTTTATTGACCATAGAAGTCATCACCCCCACTTGCCAGCTTGTTCTCGGAATGGTTGCTAAGGCTGGTAGAAGTGGTTTAACTTGCAGCAGCTGAGAACTGTCATCCAAAGTGGCTGACAGCTTGCAGTTTAAAGCTCTCTCCTGGTCACAGCTTTCTGTTGGATAAATGGCTTTTCTTTCTGCACTGAGAACTTCAGCCCCACCCGGGGGGGGGGGGGGGGGAAATCTGCCCCACAAGCCACAAAATCCTGGCAATCCCATGAGTAGGGCAAGATGATTGAACTCTGGGGAGAGAGAAGCCCTTTCCTGCTCCCCAGGCCCTGAACCTCTGTCGTCTGGCACCGTTTCCCAATAGCCCTTGCTGCCAAGCAGGAAGCAAGATCACCCGCCCAGTGCAGCATGGGGAGTCTTCTTCATATCCCTTCCTGTGATTTGTGAAAGAGTTGGGGGATGGGGCTGAAATTTGGGCTCGACACGCATCCCCCGTCCCTAATTTTACATCTCATTCCCTGATACTTCAAGCTGACTTGAAGAGGTTTTGTCGGAAGGGTTGGGGTAGGGTTGAACACACATGAAGCACACTTGAAGCTGCCCCGTAGTGAATCAGACCCCTCTCGGTCCATCGAAGTCGGTGTTGTCTACTCAAACTGGCAGCGGCTCTCCAGGGTCTCAGTTCTTCCACATCACCTCCTGCCTGGTCCTTTTCCATTGGCGAGGCCGGGGATTGAACCTGACACCTTCTGCATGCCAAGCAGAGGCCAGGGTCTCAGGTCAAGGTTTTCATCACCTCCTGCCTGATCCGGACTTGGGACCTTCTGTATTTCAAGCAGAAGCTCTGCCACTGAGCCAGGGTCCCAGGTCAAGGTCTCTCCCATCACCTCCTGCCTGGTCCTTTTAACTGGCAATGTTGGGAATTGAATCTGGGACCTTCTGCATGCCAAGCAGAGGCTCTGCCACTGAGCCAGGGTCTCAGATCAAGGTCTTTCTCATCACCTCCTGCCTAGTCCTTTTAGCTGGAGATGCTGGGGATTGAACCTGGGACCTTCTGTATGCCAAGCAGAGGCTCTGCCACTGAGCCACAGCCCCTTCCCCAATAGCTGCCTTCTCCTTCTCCCCCAGTAGCTGCCTTCTACTGAATCAGGCCAGCGGTCCACGAGGGTCAGTTTTGTCTGCTTGGAGTGGCAGCCGATCTCCGGAGTCTTAAGCAGAGGCCTTTCATATCACCCACTGCTAGATCCAAGGATCGAACCCGGGACCCTCTGCTATTTTCTTTTAATTAATAGCTTTTTTATTATCATTGTTATTTTAAATTAAAATAGGAATACAGAAAAAAGGGGGAAAGGAGGGGAGATATAGATATTATAATAATCTGTAACTTATCCATAACAAGGACGATTGACATCAGAGTATAGAGCATTTAACGTAGACATTTAAAATACATTGTATTAGGAAGATTTTTATATACTGTATGTATTTATTAAAGCCTAGCCTATATTACCATTAGTTACTATTAATATTAATTGTTAGACATTGATTATTATATTATTCATAACAAGGAAGATCGACATCAGAGTAAATATAGAGCATTTAACATAGACATTTAAAATACATAGTATTAGGAAGATTTTGTATACTGTATATATTTATTATTAAAGCCTAGCCTATATTACCATTAGTTACTATTAATATTAACTGTTAGACATTGATTATTATATTATTTATAACAAGGACGATCGACATCAGAGTAAATATAGAGCATTTAACGTAGACATTTAAAATACATAGTATTAGGAAGATTTTTATATACTGTATACATTTATTATTAAAGCCTAGCCTATAACCATTAGTTAGTATTAATATTAACCGTTATGCATTGATTATTATATTATATGTTCCATTACGTCTTAATACCACTACGTTTGTCATAATCAAACTATAATCAGAGTACAATTTAAGAGCATTCCTGTGTTATTTCTTTTCAAGGGTTCTTGGAACAGTACTCACGGCTGCAAGGAAATTCAATTTAAATTGGGGGTGGGTGGGGATTACAGTACCTATAGCTGGTGGTGCCCTCGCTGCTATATTTTTGTAAAAGCAACTTGCTGTCAGGGCAAAGTTCTCCCCCATCAGCTGCACGCTTTGTGGGACGCTCCTCGCATAATTATTTATTGATTACAACATTTCTGTCCCCTCTTTCGCCTACAATAATAGTCAAAACATTCCCAGCTAACAACCAAGATAAAAATAACAAGCCCCGAGTCCCCGTCCCCCCTCCTTAAACAATGCCTGCTATTCGAACCTCCTCCAAAGGCCTGGCAAATGTGCAGGCTTCCTGAAGATCTCCGGGGAGGGGGGCCCCCACCTCTTCAGGGAGCCCCGTCCACAGGGAGCCACGATGGAAAAGGCCCTGGGCTCTGGCCGATGCCAGACGGGCCACCCTAAGTGGTGGGACAGCCAACCGAGGGCTGCCCGAAGACTGTAGTTGGCGGCGCCTGCCAACGTTCCCTCTAAGCCCTGGAGTCTTGTGAGCAAGAATTCTACTTTGTGAGCGACTGGCATTGAAGTTGTGAGCGAGCGATTCGGCTACTGCATAAATTAGTTTGCTCCGGAGCCATCCTTCCTGAGCTGAGACAAGAATGGGTGAGCTGGAGGTTAAAAAATTGTGAGCTGGCTCACACTAACTCAGCTTAGAGGGAACACTAGTTGGCACCCAGGGACATGGGGGGGGGGGGC
>NW_015160309.1:156950-164473 GCF_001447785.1 Gekko japonicus
GTAGGCTCAGGACGGGCAGAAGGAAATACTACTTTACACAGAGAACGATTAAAAGGTGGAATTTGTTGCCAAAGGATATAGTGATGGCCACGGGAATAAAGAGCTTTAAAAGGGGATATGATGGATTCATGGAGGGTGAGTCTAATAATGGCTACTAGCTCTGGTGGCTGAGGGGAACCTCCCCATATGGAGGCACTAATCCTCTGAATCCCAGAGCCAGGAGGCAGCATCAGGGGAAGGCCTTGGCCTCTGTGCCCTGTGGTTGGCCCTCCAGAGGAACTGGCTGGCCCCTGTGTGAGACGGGATGCTGGACTAGAGGGACCCTCACTGGTCTGATCCAGCAGGGCTCTTCTGATGTTCTTCTGAAGGCCTCGGCCTCTTTGCCCTGCTGTTGGCCACCCAGAGGAACTGGGTGGCCCCTGTGTGAGACAGGATGCTGGACTAGAGGGACCCTCCCTGGTCTGACCCAGCAGGGCTCTTCTGATGTTCTTATCAGGGGAAGGCCTCGGCCTCTAAGCCCTGGTGTTGGCCACGCAGAGGAACTGGTGGGCCTCTGCCTGAGACAGGATGCTGGACTAGATGGACCACTGGTCTGATCCAGCAGGGCTCTCCTGATGTTCTTCTGAAGGCCTCAGCCTCTGTGCCCTGTTGCTGGCCCTCCAGAGGAACTGGCTGGCCACTGTGTGAGACAGGATGCTGGACTAGATGGGCCCTCACTGGTCTGATCCAGCAGGGCCCTTCTGTTGTTCTTATGGGGATGAGCTGTCATTCCAGGAGACCTCCAGGCCACACCTGGAGGTTGGCAGCCCTAGGAACAAACCGTGCGCCCTGCAAACCTGTGCCCATGAGAACCAAGCTGGGTGCTGAGAGCTGCCTTCCTCTTCCCCCTTTGTCTCTCTCTCTCTCCATTCAGGACTCTGTGATCTGTCTCCAAGCCTGGAGAAACAGCTCCTAGTTTTCCCCGGGCACAAATGCGGTAGCCTGCAGCTGGTGGTGAGTATGCCGGGAGCAGCGGTGCCGGTGGAAAATAACCCGGCATCCCATCCCATCCCATCCCATCCCTGGTCACGGCTGGCCAAACCCGGTTCAGGCGAAGCCTCTCCAGTCATGTCTGTCTCTGTATATCTCTCCCCACTCCAGGATCTCTCCAGCACGAAGCCCGGGACCTCCTCGGCCCCGTTCACCATCAACGCCCACCAGAGCGAGATCGCCTGCATCTCCCTCAACCAGCAGGGCACGGTGGTGGCTTCGGCCTCGAAGAAGGGGACCCTCATCCGCCTCTTCGACACCCAGACCAAGGAGAAGCTGGTGGAGCTCAGGAGGGGGACGGATCCTGCGACTCTGTACTGGTGAGGGTTTCCCCAGGGTCAACACTGAATGGACCTCGCTGGGATGGGTCCTGGGATATGCCCAGGGGCCAGGCCTGTAGCCACAGAATCATAGAATGTTAGAGTTGGAAGGGACCTTGCAGGTCATCTAGTCCAGCCCCCTGCACTCTGCAGGAGCATAGCCAAAAGACAGCCCCACAACATACCCGAAAGGTGGTCGTCCAGCCTCCACTTGAAAACGTCCAGCGAAGGAGCATCCACCACCTCCTGAGGCAGACTGTTGCACTGCTCAACCACTCTTACAGTTAGGACATTTCTCCTGATATTTAGCCGGTAACGACTCCCTTGTCATTTCCACCCATTAGATCTAGTCTTGCAATCCGGAGCAAGAGAGAATAGATCTGCTCCGTCTTCTACATGACAGCCCTTCAAATACTTGAAGACTGCAATCATGTCCCCTCTAAGCCTTCTCTTTCCCGGGCTAAACAGACCCAACTCTTTCAGCCTTTCCTCGTAAGACTTGGATTCCAACCCTCTCACCATCCTGGTTGCCCTCCTCTGGACACGCTCGAGCTTGTCAACATCCTTCCTCAAATGTGGTGCCCAAAACTGGACACAGGACTCCAGGGTGGGGCCCGACCATAGCAGAATAGAGCGGAATTACCACCTCCATGAGCTGGACACAATGCTTCTGTTCATGCTTCCTAAGATTGCATTAGCTTTCTTTCATGCCATGGGGCATGGGGGGGCAATGCCCCCCACAGATGAGCACTGCCCCCTCCGAGAAACTTTTTAGAAACCCTGCAAATTAAAAAAAAAGTTTAATTTTTTTTTAAATGAAAGGGGTGTGTGTGTGTTTCAAGATGACCCCAGGCACAGTCAGGGAAGGTCCAGATCCCCCCCCCCCCCCCCGGCTGAAAAATAAATAGGTTTTTAAAAAATGCAATCAAACGAAATAAAACTGTAAAAAATAAAATAAAATTGCAGAATGCAAAAGAGAGAGAGTCGGAGATTCCCTCCCCCTCCCCGGCTTGCACAGAGAAGCAGCCTGGAATCGAGTCTCCCCAGTCGAAAGGACTAGAGGACTAGAAGAGGACTGGAGGTCGCAGCGGAGCCGGAGCTGCTGCTTCTGCCACGCCCCTGCCGGGGGGCCCCAGGAGGCAGCTTGCTTGCCGAAGCGAAGCAAGGTCGGCGTGCTTGGTGGCTGGATGGGAGACCGCCTGAGAAGCTCGGCGGACACCACCACGCATTCCACAAAGGGGGGGGGGGAAGATGGCATACAAATCCGGCGGCGGAGGGTGGAGAGTGCCATCCAGTCGCAGCCGACTTACAGCCACCCTGTAGGGTTTTCAAGGGGAGAGACGAACAGAGGTGGTTTTGCCACTGCTTGCCTCTCTGTAAAGACCCAGGACTTCCTCGGTGGTCCCCCATCCAAATACTAACTCGTCCCAGTGCTCCCTCCAAAATGCCAGTTCGGTGTCGTGGTTAAGTGCGCGGACTCTAATCTGGGAGAACTGGGTTTGATTCCCCACTCCTCCACTCGCAGCTACTGGATGACCTTGGGCAGGCCGTAGTTCTGATAAGAGCTGTCCTTGAAAAACAGCAGTTTCTGTCAAGAGCTCTCTCAGCCCCGCTGACCTCACAGGATGTCTGTTGTGGGGAGGGGAAGGGAAAGGAGTCTGTAAGCCGCTCTGAGACTCTGAGTGAAGTACAGGGTATAAATCCAATTTCTTTTCTTCTTCTTCTCTAAGCTGTGGAGTCTTGTGAGCAAAAATTCTGCTTTGTGAGCTACTGGCATTAAAATTGTAAGCCAGGAATTTGGCTCCTGCATAAATTAGTTTGCTCTGGAGCCATCCCCTTCCTGAGCTAAGACAAGAAGGTGTGAGCCGGAGGCTAAAAAAACTGTGAGCTAGCTCACACTAACTCAGCTTATTATAATCATTTGGCCTTGCATGTAGTATAGCCAGGAAATCCTAAAATTGTCTGGCAGCCTGAAGTTCTAGCTCTTTTAGCATTGTTTTTTTTAAGGAAGAGACGTTTCAGAGGTGGTTTGCCATTGCTTGCCTCCATGTCGTGACCCTCGTATTCCTTGAAGGCTGCCCTTCCAAAGACTAGCCAAGGTCCGAGATCTGACAAGATCGGGCTAGCCTGAGCTATCCAGGCCAGGACAGCGGCAGACCAGTGGTATCAAGCAGCTTCACATATGTTTTGAAGAAATCAGCTGGTGAAATTTTCCGGGGCAAAACCAGCTTTCTGCAGTGGATCAAGTTGCTGTTCAGGGGGCAGCGACAACAGCCCATCACATCAACGTTCACAGCGCTTCATGCCCTGGACGGAGATTTCCAGAGACATCTTTCTGCAGATTGGAACCAAAATGCCGTCGCAGATGGACCTTTCGTCTGGTCCAGCGGGGCTCTTTCTGTGTCCGTCACAACGGTTTCCATTTGAGGCCAATTCCAACTCGCAGATGCCAGTTGGTGATACTGTCTGCGTGCCAGCCTAGCAGTGCCCACCTGCTCCTTCTGCCCACCCGGCCGTGCGTCCTCCTTCCGTTCAGCTCACCTGTTCAGCGCGAAGTAAAAGAGATTTTAATTTTGTGTTTATAAGCGTGAGCTTCGGAAAGGGCCTTTGGCAATTTCCTCTTCCTTTCACGTGAGCCCTCTTAGACCAGTGTGGTGTCGTGGTTAAGTGCGCGGACTCTAATCTGGGAGAACTGGATTTGATTCCCAACTCCTCCACTCGCAGCTGCTGGATGACCTTGGGCAAGCCATAGTTCTGATAAGAGCTGTCCTTGAAAAAGAGCAGTTTCTGTCAGAGCTCTCTCAGCCCCACCTCCCTCACAGGGTGTCTGTTGTGGGGAGGGGAAGGGAAAGGAGATTGTAAACCGCTCTGAGACTCCTTTGGGGAGTGAAGGGTGAGTTATAAATCCAATCTCTTCTTCTTCTTCCTTTACCTCACAGGGTGTCTGTCGTGGGGAGGGGAGGGGAGGGGAGGGGAAAGGAGTTTGTGAGCCGCTCTGAGACTCTGAGTGAAGAGCGGGGTATAAATTCCATCTCCTCCTCCTCCTTCTTCCTTCTTCTTTCTTCTCATCCTCCTGAAAGTACAGTGCAGATCACCCGCTGGTGCCCCAAAAACTACATCTTAAAGGGTTTGCAGTCCAAAAAAATAACAGCAGTTTTAAAGTATTTGTTGTGGAGGCTGATGTATTACTAATGTTTCAGCAACAGGCTTCACAGTCTATATTGCTATATATTTTTATCCTCTTTCGTCCAAGGAACCTGGGATGGTGTGCATAAGGGGTCCCCAACGTGCTCCTTCCAGGAGCCTGCCAAGTGTTTTTAGAAAGTGGGTGGAGCCAGGTGGGGCTGTTGCCCAGCGGCGCTTCTGATTGGCTGTGCAGGTCAAAGAGGCATTCTGTCAAGCAGAGCTTCTGCCCGAAATGTTGAAGACTTACTATTAGATTTATGCTTGGCCCTCACTGGCTGACATTTTATGTTTAGCTTTGTCTCCTGTGGCAGCCATTTGCTTGTTGCGCCCCACCACCTCGTGTCAGAATTCCAAAGGTGCCCACAGGCTCGAAGAGGCTGGGGACCCCCGGTATACATAATTCACCCCCTTCCCATTTTATCCTCATGACATCCCTGTAAGGTGGGTTATAGGCTGAAGGAAAGTGATTGGTCACCTAGGGAGTTTCATGGCTGAACGGGAATTTGAATCCGGGCCTCCCTGGTCCTAGTTGAAACATGACCAGCGGTGATCCTACTGTTGCTTGTGACTCTGTCCCAAGAGGAAGAACTGGGTGAACTGAGGGGCTATGGCTCGCAGAAGGTCCCAGGTTCAATCTCTGGCATCTCCTGTTAGGAAACCTTCTTTTCCGCATGTTTTGCTCCCTCTAGTGGTCAATTCAGTATTACATCGGTGTGTGTCCAGCATATTTCCCTGTGCTTTAAATCTGCAGGGAAATGTGCTGGACGTACAGAGATGTAATAGCGAATTGACCACTAGAGGGAGCAAAACATGAACATAAATTAAGCTGCCTTCTGCTGAATCAGACCCTCGGTCCATGAAGGTCAGTATTGTCTACTCAGACTGGCAGCAGCTCCCCAGGGTCTCAGGCAGAGGTCTTTCACATCGACTACTGCCTGGTCCTTTTTACTGGAGTGGCCGGGAATTGAACCTGGGACCTTCTGCATGCCAAGCAGGGGCTCTAGCACTGAGCCACAGCTGGCCTCCTCCCCAATGTAGGGATATAGCAGCAGAACAGCAGAAGTTGCAAGTATGGTCCATCAAGGTTAGTCTTGTCTACTCAGACTGGTAGCAGCTCTCCGGGGTCTCAGGCCTTTCCCATCATCACCTGCTGTCAAATCTTGTAACTGGAGATGCCGGGGATTGAACCTGGGACCTTCTGCATGCCAAGCAGAGGCTCTACCACAGAAGAAGAGGAGGAGATTGGATTTATGCCCCAACCTTCACTCGGAGTCTCAGAGCAGCTTACAATCTCCTTCCCCTCCCCTGTGAGGTAGGTAGGGCTGAGAGAACTACTCTTGAGAGAACAGCTCCGAGAGAACTTGTGGCTGACCCAAGGTCACCCAGCTGGCTGCATGTGGAGGAGCGGGGAATCAAACCCGGTTCTCCAGATTAGAGTCCGCTGCTCTTAACCACTACACCAAACTGGCCACAGCCCCTCCACTAAAGCAGAGCTTTATATATGAGCACAGATGAGGGTGCCTTATACTGAATCAGACTGTTGGTCCATCAGGGTCAGTATTGTCTACTCAAACTGGCAGCAGCTCTCCGGGGTCTCAGGCAGAGATCTTTCACATCGACTACTCCCAGCCAATGTTCCCTCTAAGTTGTGGAGTCTTGTGAGCAAAAAATTCTACTTTGTGAGCTGCTGGCATTAAAGTTGTGAGCGAGAAATGTGGCTACTGCATAAATTAGTCGGCTCTGGAGCCATCCCTTCCTGAGCTAAGACAAAAAGGTGTGAGCCGGAGGCTAAAAAACTGTGAGCTAGCTCACACTAACTCAGCTTAGAGGGAACACTGCTCCCAGCTCGTTTTTCACTGGAGATGCCGGGGATTGAACCTGGGACCTTCTGCATGCCAAGCCACTCCTCTACCACTGAGCCACAGCCAGGTCCAAATCCCCACTTCACCACCGACCTCGGGCCGATCACTCTTTGCCACTGGGCCATTCTTTATCCCGTTCTCTACCCCGAGCCAAGGCCCCTCCCACAACCGCAAGCCAACGTGGACCTTTCTGTTCCCCCTCCTCACAGCATCAACTTCAGCCACGACTCGTCCTTTCTCTGCGCCTCCAGCGACAAAGGCACCGTCCACATCTTTGCCCTGAAGGACACCCGTTTAAATCGCCGTTCAGCGTACGTAGCGGGGAAGCCACGTGCTCCGGGGGGGGGGGGGGGCCTGGGTCCAGAAATATCGAGCCTCACCCTCCTTCCCGCAGGCTGGCGCGCGTGGGGAAGGTCGGGCCCATGATAGGCCAGTACGTGGATTCCCAGTGGAGCCTGGCCAGTTTCACCGTCCCGGCTGAGTCCGCTTGCATCTGCGCTTTCGGCAGGAACACCTCCAAGAACGTCAACTCAGTCATCGGTGAGTGGCAGCGGGATGGGGGCGCGAGCAGTCCCCTAGCCAGGATTTTTGAAGTTGGGGGGGCATTTAAACTTCGTTAGGGGGCTCTGGTTAATTGGATTAAAGGTAATTTAGTTCAGTTCTGGGGGGGGAAATAGAGAGGTGCTGTCTGGCTCCCGTAGGTGGCCCTTCATGCCAGACAGCTGTGCAGGAATCCCCAGCTCCTTCCCCGCACCTGCCACTGCTTGGGGCCCCCGGGCTGGATGGGAAGTCGGGGGGGCTAGCCCCGAAATGCCCCACTGTAGCTACGGGCCTGGGCGCGAGGACTAATTTTCACAGTCACGGGCATGAGGAGTGACACCAGGCAACTAAGTCCCAGGTCTGCCCTTAGGGAGGGTGAGGCAGACGACTTCCGGAAGCGGTTTTTCAAACCGTAAGACACTGTCCGTCGTCGAGCATAAGCCCTTGCCTTCGTTTGTTGTAATCATCACGACCAGGGGTCATTTCGTAGAAAAAGAGGTGCCGGAGCTCATTAGCAGAAGGCAACACCCACCGCTCAGGCTCCACTGGACTGTTTTGGATTGCTAGCTATTGGGTGGGTGGGGGG
>NW_015160309.1:164617-174792 GCF_001447785.1 Gekko japonicus
TGCCCCGGCGGGAAATTCCCCCCGTACGGGAGAGGGGGGGGGGGGGGGTTCCTCCGCACACCACAATGCGTGGGGCCTTCTCTGTCGGCTCTGGCATGCGGCAGTATATTTAGCAGTGATGTGGGACTAAAACAGTAAGTTAGAACTGCTGGACGTTTTCCAGAAAAAAAGAAGTTTTGAACCTACCTGAAGGACCGCCTTTCCCCGTATGTTTCCCCAAGAGCACTACGGTCAGGGGCCCAAAATTTATTAGTCATCCCGGGCCCCAAGGATGTCAAACTAGCCGCCACGAGGACCAGGGCCTTTTCGGTGGCGGCTCCTACCTGGTGGAATGAGCTCCCGGAGGAGATCAGGGCCCTGCAGGACCTTATGAAGTTCCGCAGGGCCTGCAAGACGGAGCTCTTCCGCCAGGCTTTCGAGTAGGAGCCGCCGCCCCTACTATAACACCACCACCCTGAGGTCCCGATTAAACATCTACTATGGAAGAATCCTTCTGCCGTCTTCGTGGGATTTTGGACATTTGATCCGCCATTTTTTAGATTATGAATGGCACTGAGCACTTTGTTATTAGATTTTAATATGTAGTATATGTTTTAAATTGTTTTGTATATATTGTTTTATCATGGCAAGCTGTTCTTGCCTCTGTGAGCCGCCCTGAGCCCATTGGGGAGGGCGGGGTATAAGTACGAAAAATAAATAAATAAACTGTGTAGTCAGAACGCTGTCAAAGGAAGCAATCCGGCAGTGTTCAGTTCCTTAAAAATAGAACTGCTGTCCTTTAGACCTGTGTGTGAGGGACCTCCCCTGAAGGAATCCTGCAGAGAACAGGCTGTTCTTTCCTTAGCGGTGAGGGGGAATGGTACTCTGTACATGCCCAGAGGTATAGCATATAATATTTATACTTTTCTGAAGCAGAGACCTGCCAAAAAGATTGGCATGGGGAATGTGTGTGTGTGCGTCTAACAATATACACATCAAAATGGGTAGCCGTGTTAGTCCGTAGCAGTAGAAAAGAGCAAGAGTCCAGTAGCATCTTAAAGACTAACCAAATTTGTGGCAGGGGAGGCGCTGTCATGAGTCTCTGCTCACTTCTTCAGTATACACATCAGCGATGCTCCCTCTAAGCTGTGGAGTCTTGTGAGCAAGAATTCTATCTTGTGAGCTGCTGGCATTAAAGTTGTGAGCGAGCGATTTGGCTACTGCCTAAATTAGTTTGCTCTGGAGCCCTCCTTCCTGAGCGGAGACAAAAATGTGTGAGCTGGAGGCTAAAAAACTGTGAGCTAGCTCACACAAACTCAGCTTGAAGGAACACTGCACATCAAGTCCAGTTAAAGAAGAGGGTGGGTGGATCCAAGACGAGGGTCAACAAGTATTTGCAAGAGATTTTTACTACTATTTTACTACTAGTAGTATGTTACTACTTTTACTACTACAGTTTTGGCCATCTGTTCACGTAGCATGGCAAAATCTGCCAGCCCCCCTCTTTTGCCATCAAGTCACAGCCGACTTACGGTGACCCCGGTAGGGTTTTAAAGGCAAGAGACAAACAGAGGGGGCTTGCCACTGCCTGCCTCTGCATAGCGACCCTGGACTTCCTGGGTGGTCTCCCTCCCAAGTACAAATCCGGGCTGACCCTGCTTAGTTTCCGAAATCTTACAAGATCAGGCTAGCCTGTCTGGGCCATCCAGATCAAGGAAGAGACGGACAAAGGTGGTTTATCATTGCCTGCCTCTGCGTAACAACCCTCGACTTCCTGGGTGGTCTCCCATCCGGGTACTCACCAGGGCTGAACCTGCTTAACTTCAGAGGTCTGATGAGATCATGGCTAGCCTGGTCCACCCAGGTCAGGGCAAGAGATGTCCAGAGGTAGTTTGCCATTGCCTGCCTCTGCGTAGCAACCCCGGACTTCCTTGGCGGTCTCCCATCCAAGTACTAACCAAGGCTGACCCCGCTTAGCTCCCGAGATCTGACGAGATCAGGCTAGCCTGGGCCACCCAGGTCAGGGCAGAGGCAAGCAGAGGTGGCTTGCCACTGCCCGCCTCTGCACAGCAACCCTGGACTTCCTTGGCGGTCTCCCATCCAAATACTGACCAGGGCCGACCCTGCTTAGCTTCCGAGATCTGATGGGATCTGGCTAGCCTGGGCCATCCAGGCCCTATTACCTTGCAGTCAGCAGCCTTGCAACTAATGGGCTGTTATGCTTAAAGGATACAGAACATCATACCCTGCATGGAAGGTTAGCGAGAGGAGCTACAGTAGCTGGGAAGACCTCTGATACTGAGGGCCGGCTTGGCGAAGGGGGGAGGAGGGCTCAGCCATTTGGAAGAAGGCTGCAGTGGAGCTGTTGCTGAGGGGGTGGGTCGCCGGCACAGGCAATGAACCCATGAAGCGGCTTCCTACTGAGTCCGGCCCTTGCTCTATCCAGGTCAGTATTGTCTGCTCTGACTGGCAGCCGCTGTGTAGGATCTCCTTTTTTTGTTTTTGTTTTTAAAATGGGGAATTTCACATTACCCAGTTTCACTCGGTTTCAAGCCAGCAATCATCCGTTTTGAAGTGAACCGGTACAGGGCTGCCATTTCACACAGGGCTTGCCCCTACCGGAAATGAGCCGGATCAGAAGCGGTTTGGCATTTCAGACTTGCACCGCTTTGTTTTCCCACCGTTTTCCTCCCGCGCGGGTGATCGAGCCGCTGTGTAGGATCTCCTTTTTTTTTTTTTTTGGTTTTTAAAATGTTTAAGATCAAGTATAACTTATAACATGTACAATAACTGCAAAACAGTATACAAAAGTCCTGAGAATCCAAAATTACGAACCAGCCAGTTAATCACCAACAAAGTTTTCAACATACATCAACAGTTACAACATAATAACATAATAATTTAGTATCAGATCCGTTCCGATATATAAAAACGACTTTTGAACTATGAATCCCACTGAATGGAGTCAGGTTTAAAATACCACAAGTTTGGGAGTCTGCTACTCTGAACAACAAGAGGATCTCCCATCACCGACTGCTTGATCCCCTTAACTGCAGGTGTCAGGGGTTCGGCCTGGGACCTTCTTCATGGAAAGCAGATGCTCTGCCGCTGAGCAGAAGTTGTGGGGATTGTTGTAGGGAAGGGTGGGCCCTTGGCTTTATGCAGACGTCAGCCCGTGGCCTAGAAAAATCCGGCTAGCCTCGCTCTGTTCCCCGGCTTTCAGAGTCTTGTATCCGAATGCCCGGAAACTTATCTCTCTCTCCCCCCCGCAATTCTCTCTCCAACCCTCCAGCTATCTGCGTGGACGGCACCTTCCACAAATACGTCTTCACTCCAGACGGGAACTGCAACCGGGAGGCCTTCGACGTCTACCTGGACATATGCGACGATGATGACTTTTGAGCCCAGCTCGGCCTCCGTGCCCAAATGCTGCCAGGCCTCAGGCCATTTGGGAGGTTGGCCTGCCACAGGACTGGGGTAAAACAGAACAAGGCATGCTGGGAACTCCGCTAGGCTCCCGAGGCATGCTGGGGTGACCTGATGAGTCGTTTCTCTCAACTCCCTCCGTGGAGGTCCTTTTAGGAAAATTCACTGCTACATTTGCCTCCCGCAGTGCCGGGGAGAGGCCTAGGAGGTCGATGTTTTTGGAGACACCGTTTCCGAGAGACTGTTCAGCCTGGAATTTCAGAAGTGGGAGGAGCGAGACTCTTTACGTTTGTTCCGTCTGGACGGTCTCAGCTGTTGGGAGACCAGAAGGGGTGTGTGTGTGTCTGTGTGTGTGTGGCAGGTGAGACCATTAAAGTAGAACTTCCACCCGCTGTGTCTTTGCCTTCTTGACTATCCGATCGGGAAAGTGTGGAGGGGAAAGAGGCCGACAGTCTGTTTCCTAGAGTGGCTGCTCAGGGAGGCTCTTGGGTCGCCCGCAAGCAGGTGGCAACAGCAGATGAGGCCGGGTGGCATATCGTCTCGAGGTGTTAGAGTCCCGCAGCAATCAGTTCCCAGCAACTCCCATTCAGAAGACTGAAGGTTATTGAGTACAGTGAAGGCAGGTCATCTGTGCATACATTCTGTGTTAGAACCAGGGCTATTTTGGGGCAGGAACGCACAGGAACGGAGTTCCGGCCGGCTCCCTAGTTGGCCACGCCCAGCAGGAACTCATTAGCATAATAGGCCACACCCAAGAGCAGAAACTCATTAGGATTGGCTACATTAGGGGTGTGTGGCCTAACATGCAAAGGAGTTCCTGCTACAAAAAAAGGCCTTGGGTTTTGACAACAAACAAGGTAAACAGAATAACAAGCAAAAGGTGGCCGTGGCTGGATTACCACACTTCTGGTAACACGTGGGTGCGGCCTAATGTGATAATGAGCTGTGCTGTCAGGGGTGTGGCGTAATATGCTAATGAGTTTCTGCTGTTGGGTGTGGCCTATTATGCTAATGAGTTCCTGCTGGCCTTTTTCTACAAAAAGAGCCCTGGTAGAACTGATTGCAAGCACATGCAATGGGGAGTTATACATAATTCAAAGGGGTACCCCCGATGGACCTGGGCCAATCAGGGAACAAGCAAAAGCCCGCCTAACTTAACAGGCCTACGGTCCCAGCGAAAGCAGCCACAAGGTGCCAAGGTCACCGGCCTAGACTAGAAGATAAGGTGAGTCAGGAAGAAATGAAAGTTAAGATTCCATTACAGCAACATTCCATCCGTCATGTTCCCCCCCCCCCCTCCACCAGCAATGGCAGCGCCTTCCCTGCCACGCGGCCAGTGTGGCGTAGTGGTAAAAGTGTCAGACTGGGATCTGGGAGACCCAGGTTTGAGCCCCCTCTCTGCCGTGGACGTTTGTCGGATGACCTTGGGCCGGTCACACACTCTCCACCAACGCTCCCTCTAAGCCGTGGAGTCTGGTGAGCAAAAGTTCTACTTTGTGAGCTACCGGCATTAAAGTTGTGAGCGAGCGATTTGGCTCCTGCATAAGTTAGTTTGCTCTGGAGCCGTCCCTTCCTGAGCAGAGACAAAAATGTGTGAGCTGGAGGCTAAAAAACTGTGAGCCAGCGCACACTCACTCAGCTTAGTAACTCAACTTAGAGGGAACACTAGTCCTTACCAATGCTCCCTCTGAGCTGTGGAGTCTTGTGAGCAAAAATTCTACCTTGTGAGCTACTGGCATTACAGTTGTGATCAACATTGCAAGTCTCAGCCTAACCTACCTCACAGGGTTGTGGTGAGGATAAAATAGGAGAGGAGAATGATGTCAGCCACATGGGGGACCCGTTAGGGAGAAAGGTGGGGTATGAATGAAGTAAATAATAAGCATGGCATCCTTTAGGCATCCTGGCTCAGAGCCATGTACAGCCCGTGAAGTCTAATCCCTTTTTAAACTCCACATTCAGAGGCAGTAAGTCTCTGGGTCCCAGAGCCAGGAGGCAACATCAGGGAAAAGCCTTGTGCTCTTGTGTCCTGTTGTTGGCCCTCCAGAGGAACTGGTCGGCCCCTGTGTGAGGCAGGATGCTGGACTAGATGGAGCACCGGTCTGATCTAGCAGGACTCTTGACCTTCTTATGAAGGCCTCGGCCTCTGTGCTTTGTTGTTGGCTCTCCAGAGAAACTGGCTGGCCCCTGTGTGAGATGGGAGGCTGGACTAGGTGGACCCTCCCTGGTCTGATCCAGCAGGGCTCTTCTGATGTTCTTATGAGGGGAAGGCCTCGGCCTCTCTGCCCTGTTGTCAGTCCTCCAGAGGAACTGGCTGGCCCCTGTGTGAGACGGGATGCTGGACTAGAGGGACCCTCACTGGTCTGACCCAGCAGGGCTCTTCTGATGTCCTTCTCAGGGGAGGCCTCAGCCTCTCTGCCCTGTTGCAGGCTCTCCGTAGAAACTCGTTGGCCACTGTGTGAGATAGGATGCTGGACTAGATGGACCACTGGTCTGATCCAACAGGGCTCTTCTTATGAACACCCTGGCCTCTATGCCGCCTTCTTGTCCCTCCAGACGAACCGGTTAGCTGCTGTGCAAGACAGGATGCTGGACTAGATGGACTAATGGTCTGGCCCAGCAGGGCTCTTCTTATGTTCTTAAAGCCACCCGAGCTATTGGCCATGTATCGCGATGCTATCTTCCCCAGCAGGGCACACCTCCCAGGCCCTGCACTGCCCAAGTGCAACCCTGGAGGCCTTGACAAGTGAGCTTCGCTTGCATAGCAGCAGAAGGAGACCTTGCACGGTGACTGGCAGAGACTGTGTAACATCAGCCCCACCCCACCCACCCCCGGCATTATGCTGCAGTTTCAGCAACTTGGCTGGAGAACCAGCCCTGAATGCAGAGGACAAAAAAGCCTCCCCGCTGTATGTAATCTTATAAATCTCTCCCTTTAATTTTTATTTGGTACTAAGCCAAGACTGACAAATAGACAGAGCCATCAGCACGTCTACGGTGGAGGTAGTGGTGGAAAGTACGGTCAAGTCCTAGCTGACTCATGGCGACCTTCATGAGGTTTTCCAGGAAGAGATGTTCAGAGGTGGTTTGCCATTGCCTGACTCTGGATTCCATTGGTGGCTTCCCGTCCAAGGACTAACCAGGGCCGACCCTGCATAGCTTCCGAGATCTGAGGAGATCAGGCTAAATGTTGGCCATCCAGGTCGGAGCAGAGACAAACAGGTGGCTTGCCATTACCTGCCTATGAGCCGTGACCCCGGACTTCCTTGACGGTCTCCCCTTCCAGTACTAACTAGGGCCAACCGTACTTAGCTTCCAAGAACTGACCAGACTGGGCTAGCGTAGGCCATCCAGGTCAGGTGGCTTCTTGCTATTGTCTGCCCCTGTGGAGCAACCGTAGACTTCTTCAGAGGATCCCAACCGAGAACTAACCAGGGCTGACCCCGCTTAGCTTCTGAGACCTGGGCCCTCTAGGTCAGGGCAGAGACGAACAGAGGTGGTTTAGCCCTTGCCTGCCTCTGCGTAGCAACCCTCATCTTCCCTACTGGTCTTCCATCCAAAGACTACCCAGGGCCGACCCTGCTTAGCTTCCGAGATTCGGCTAGCCTGTGCCCTCCAGGTCGAGGCAGAGACAAACAGAGGTGGTTTTGCCATTGCCTGCCTCTGCATAGCAACCCTGATCTTCCTTGGTGGTCTCCCATCCAAAGACTAACCAGGGCCAACCCTGCTTAACTTCCGAGATTGAGCTAGCCTGGGCCCTCCAGGTCTCTGCCTCGACCTGGTTTTGCCATTGCCTGCCTCTGCATAGCAACCCTGATCTTCCTTGGTGGTCTCCCATCCAAGGACCAACCAGGGCCGACCCTGCTTAGCTTCCGAGATCTGACAAGATTGGGCTAGCCTGGGCCCTCCAGGTCTCTGCCTCGACCTGGTTTTGCCATTGCCTGCCTCTGCATAGCAACCCTGATCTTCCTTGGTGGTCTCCCATCCAAGGACCAACCAGGGCCGACCCTGCTTAGCTTCCGAGATCTGACAAGATTGGGCTAGCCTGGGCCCTCCAGGTCTCTGCCTCGACCTGGTTTTGCCATTGCCTGCCTCTGCATAGCAACCCTGATCTTCCTTGGTGGTCTCCCATCCAAGGACCAACCAGGGCCGACCCTGCTTAGCTTCCGAGATCTGACAAGATTGGGCTAGCCTGGGCCCTCCAGGTCTCTGCCTCGACCTGGTTTTGCCATTGCCTGCCTCTGCATAGCAACCCTGATCTTCCTTGGTGGTCTCCCATCCAAGGACCAACCAGGGCCGACCCTGCTTAACTTCCGAGATTGAGCTAGCCTGGGCCCTCCAGGTCTCTGCCTCGACCTGGTTTTGCCATTGCCTGCCTCTGCATAGCAACCCTGATCTTCCTTGGTGGTCTCCCATCCAAAGACTAACCAGGGCTGACGAGATTCGGCTAGCCTGGGCCATCCAGGTGAGGGTTTAGCGCACCTAGAAACAGTATCATTTTGGCGCCACATTAAGGCTGATTTCGATAGTGCCGACATAATTAATAAAAAGACTGAACCAGCTTCTTCCTTGTTGAAGGCACAGAATTTGGCCACCGTAAGGGTGGTTTTGTTAGAACAGTCCGGGAGGAGGAGGGAAATAGAGAATTGAATAAGATTGGAGTTCTATGTAAAGACTGAATCTCTCTCATCTCCGTACCTCCGACGGAGTCCCCCCCCAAAAAAAAGTAGGGCCATTTTTAATTTCAGAGGGATAACCGTCTTCGTCTGTGGTAGCAAAAACAAAGAGGCTAGTCAAGGTTTTGGTTACCAGCCCCACCCCCCCGGCCACCGGCGAGGGATGGGTTTTTTTTTTAGGGTATCCAGCTCCAGGTTGGGAAATTCCTGGAGATTTGAGGGGCGGAGCCTGCGGAGGGCAGGGACCTCAGAGGGTCCAGTGCCACAGAGAGTCCACCCTCCAAAGCATCCATTTTCTCCATGAAGATCGATCCCGGTGGGTAGCTGTGTTGGGCTGAAGCAGCAGAACAACGTTCGAATCCAGTGGCACCTTTCAGATCAACCAAGTTTAATTTTGGGGATCAGCTTTGGTGTGCAGGCAGGCACACGTCTTCCGATAGATTCAGGTGGGTGGGTAGCCGTGTTGGTCTGCGGCAGCGGAACAAAGTTCGAGTCCAGCGGCACCTTTAAGGCCGACAAAGTTTAATTCTGGGTATATAAGCTTTTGTGTGCAGGCACACTTCTCCAGACACACTGTATCTGAAGAATACTGTATCTGAAGTGTGCGTGCGCAGAAAAGCTTACACCTTGAATAAAGCTCTGTTGGTCGTTTAAAAAAAAAAAAAATTATTATGAAAATATGCAAAAGATACACAAGAATATATATGAAAGGATGGAATATCCAACTAGAATTGACAGTACCATCATATTGCATTAAACAGTGCAGACAAAAAAATTTACTAATACTTATCACACTGGAGCTGCGGTGGCTCAAGTGGTTAAGACGCTGAACTGCAGGCTGTGGAAAGTCGGTAGTTCAGCAGTTCAAGACCCGAGTGCCGCATAACGGAGTGAGCTCCCGTCTCTAGTTCCAGCTCCTGCCAACCTAGCAGTTGGAAAGCAAGAAATTGCAAGTAGATAAAGAGGTACCACTTCAGTGGGAAGGTAACAGCGTTCCGTGCGCCTTGGTGTTTAGTCATGCCGGCCACACGACCACGGACAGCGCTGGCTCTTCGGCTTTGAAACGGAGATGAGCACCGCAACCCTAGAGTCGGACTCGACTGGCTTTCGAGCAAGGGAACCTTTACCTTTATCACACTTACAAGCTGTCTGAAGCATAACACAAAATCTCTTACCAGGCATTAGGGGAACTGTCGGTCCTGCTAGAAGTGCTCGTTATTATTTCTGTGAATTGCCACATTAGAGGTGTCCGGGGATCAGAATGCTCCCAAACAAGACGAATGCATGCACTGGACTGTAGCTTAACCACATTTGAGGAAAGCAAACCGCAACAAAGCAAGGTTCTTTTGGTTAATGGAGACCTTCACAAGGAATGGGGTTAAACGACAGAAACTGAGGACCCCCTTCTTAAAGGTGCCACACCGGGCTCCGACTCTGTTCATTTTCTCCAGGGGAACATAAGTCCAGGGGATCCCCAGGTCCCACCTGGAGGCTGGCATCGCCGGCGCCTGCTTCGTTTTTTTTTTTTCCTTGGGACTCGGTTTCCCATCTTTCCCTGCGACGGCGCATGGTGGGGACTGTAGTCCGCCCTCCTTCCCCATCAACCCCCCCCCCCCTCGCCCGAAGATGTCGGAGGTGCGGCTGCCTCCGGTGCGGCCGCTGGAGGATTTCTTGCTGGGCTCGTCGCGCTTGGCTCCGCCGGACCTGCGGGACCTGCAGCGGTGGCACAACCGGGTGCTCAACAACCTCCTCTACTACCAGAGCAATTACCTGCTCCTGCTGGGCGCCGGGCTGCTGCTGGGCGGGTGAGTCGGCGCGCCTCGGCTCGGCTCGGCTGGCGGTTGCTCAACAACCTCCTCTACTACCAGAGCAATTACCTGCTCCTGCTGGGCGCCGGGCTGCTGCTGGGCGGGTGAGTCGGCGCGCCTCGGCTCGGCTCGGCTGCCTGCCGCCTGCGCCACGGAGGCAGGGGACTGGGGCGGGGGCAGTCGGGGCGCCGTTCCGCCAAGAAGGGCTGGGCGGGCATTCGGGGGGATCCGGAATCGGGGCAAGGGAAAACCGGGGGGGTTGTTGTCTGGTGGGATCCATCTGTGG
>NW_015160309.1:175132-177184 GCF_001447785.1 Gekko japonicus
ACTCTCCCCCCCCCCCCCTCGCCCGAAGATGTCGGAGGTGCGGCTGCCTCCGGTGCGGCCGCTGGAGGATTTCTTGCTGGGCTCGTCGCGCTTGGCTCCGCCGGACCTGCGGGACCTGCAGCGGTGGCACAACCGGGTGCTCAACAACCTCCTCTACTACCAGAGCAATTACCTGCTCCTGCTGGGCGCCGGGCTGCTGCTGGGCGGGTGAGTCGGCGCGCCTCGGCTCGGCTCGGCTGCCTGCCGCCTGCGCCACGGAGGCAGGGGACTGGGGCGGGGGCAGTCGGGGCGCCGTTCCGCCAAGAAGGGCTGGGCGGGCATTCGGGGGGATCCGGAATCGGGGCAAGGGAAAACCGGGGGGGTTGTTGTCTGGTGGGATCCATCTGTGCGCCTTCTGGGGGGGGGGGGGTAGTCAGCATTCTGGATGGGTCAGGAAACCCCTGGGGAAGTAGGGGGGCCAACCTCCAGGTGGGACCTGGGGATCCCTTGGAATCACGGCTGCTCTCTAGACGACAGAGATAAGAACATCAGAGAAGCCCTGCTGGACCAGGCCAGTGGCCCATCCAGCCCGACACCCGGGGGCCATCAGGAGGTCCACCAGCGAGGCCAGGACTCCAGAAGCCCTTCCTACTGTTGCCCCCCACACACCAAGAAGACAGAGCATCCCTGCCCCAGACATAAGAACACAAGAGAAGCCAATGTTGGATCAGGCCAGTGGCCCATCCAGTCCAACACTCTGAGTCACACAGGGGCCAAAAATACCAGGTGCCATCAGGAGGTCCAGCAGTGGGGCCAGAAGCCCCCCCTTGCCCCCCAAGCACCAAGAATCACAGTATTCCTGTCTATAGTAAAGGTAAAGGTTCCCTTGCTCGAAAACCAGTCGAATCCGACTCTAGGGTTGCGGTGCTCATCTCCGTTTCAAAGCCGAAGAGCCGGCGCTGTCCGAAGACATTTCCGTGGTCATGTGGCCGGCATGACTAAACACCAAGGCGCACGGAACGCTGTTACCTTCCCACCGAAGTGGTACCTATTTATCTACTTGCAATTTCTTGCTTTCAAACTGCAATTTCTTGCTTTCGAACTGCTAGGTTGGCAGGAGCTGGAACTAGAGACGGGAGCTCACTCCGTCTTGCGGCACCCGGGTCTCGAACTGCTGAACTACTGACCTTCCACAGCCTGCAGGTCAGCATCTTAACCACTTGAGCCACCGCAGCTCCTTTTCCTATCTATACCTTGTGGCTAATAGCCACTGATGGACCTCTGCTCCAGATGGTTATCCTGTCCCTTAAGAACATAAGAGAAGATCGGTTCCCCTGGAGAAAATGAGGGCTTTGGAGGGGCAGTTTTATGGCACTGTACCCCACTGAGGTCCCTGTCCTCCCCAGGCTCTATCCCCAAATCTCCAGGAATTTCCCCACCTGGATCTGGCAACCCTACCCCCTGCCAGTGGACGGGGGGGGGGAGGCACCTGGCAACCCTAAACAGGAGGGCAAAGAGAGGGTGCAGTGGGCACGGTTGCCCCCTTTCCCAGCAGAATTCACCTAGTTGCCAACTCCAGCTTGAGAAACTCCTGGAGATCTGGGGGCAGTGCCTGTGAAGGGGGGAAATTTGGGGAGGGGTTTTACGGCTGGAATCTGTGATGTACCATAGAGTTTGCCTTCTGAAGCGGCCTTTTCCTCCAGAGGCACCGATCTCTGTGGTCTGGAGATCAGCTCTGATTCTGGGAGATCTCCAGGCCCCTAATGCCACAGAGTCCACCCTCCAAAGCAGCCATTTTCTCCAGGGGAACGGATTTCTGGAGCCTGGATTGAAGATCACTTGTAATTCTGGGACCTCTGCAGGCCCCACCTGGAGGTTGGCAACCCTGTTGTGCTTTAAAGACCAAATTTCCCCCGTTTTCTACTGCCTTGAACGATGACCATCTCCGTGCCCATAGCGGGGAGAGGGACGAGCCTGGGCAGCTTGGCCCACCGGGGCCTCGATCAGGCGGGGTGGCGAGGGGAAGGGCGAGGCCAGGAGCCTTGGGAGGCTGTGGCCTCGACCGCACCGGGG
>NW_015160309.1:177261-188624 GCF_001447785.1 Gekko japonicus
CAGCTTCGCGGGGGGGGGGCGGGGATGGAGACGGCAGTCCGCGCCTGGTTGGCCAAGCTAGCGCCCGTTGTCTTCAGTCCCACAACGGGCCTTCTGACTAGTCCTAAATAAGAACAAACCATGACAGACGAATGATAACTACTCCCAAATGCAAATTCTGTATAATTTCCACATAAGTAGTGCAAAACATGCCAAGTTATTCAGTGCGTAGCATAAAAAAACACAACCTCTGTCTGGGTATCCATTTGAAAAGATTCACTCAATAGCGTTAAGTCCTTATTACAAAAACTGATGAAAGGGAAGGGGTCTCCTGAGGAGTAAGGGATGCATTCGGCATACACAAACCGTCGCAGCTTCGAATCCTTTTGAGAAAGCGTCCTGCGTTCAAATCGAGGCAGCTTCCGATCCTGTTGGTCACCGCCCCTGCCGCACGGACGCCTGCTTGAAGCTATGTTTTGACAGACTTTTTCACGGCAGGAAAAAGTACACCACGTTCCTTTCAAGTTGATAGCTGCAGAATGAACATAACATTTCTGATGCTGCTTCCTTCCCTGTTGTTACTCAGTCCTTGGGGGGGGGGGTGTTAAAATAAGACAGTACTCATATATAAGGTTGCACTGATTTCCACCAGTTCCCCTGCCCACCGGGTGCTGATACTCTGTACCAGTGAGTACTGGCAGCCTTCAAGCAGTGGCTGGACAAACACTTTTGCCAGGGGTGCTCTAGGCTGATCCTGCACTGAGCAGGGGGTTGGACTGGATGGCCTCTGTGGCCCCTTCCAACTCCAGGTAAATGCAAAGGTTCCCTTGCTCGAAAGCCTGTCGAATCCGCCTCTAGGGTTGCGGTGCTCATCTCCGTTTCAAAGCCGAAGAGCCAGCGCTGGCCAAAGACATTTCCGTGGTCATGTGGCCGACATGACTAAACACCAAGGCGCACGGAATGCTGTTACCTTCCCACTGAAGTGGTACCTATTTATCTACTTGCAGTTTCTTGCTTTCAAACTGCTAGGTTGGCAGGAGCTGGAACTAGAGACGGGAGCTCACTCTGTCACGCGGCACACTCGGGTCTCGAACTGCTGAACTACCGACCTTCCACAGCCTGCAGTTCAGCGTCTTAACCACTTGAGCCACCGCAGCTCCTACTCCAACTCCATGAGTCTGTGATTATTTTCTTCCCACCATGCGATACTTCCCCTGCTTGAGTTCTGTTTATTTATATGCTGCTTGACCGCACCATTTCTTCCCTCTTCCGTTTTAGCCTCGTAAGGTTAGGCGGAGAGAGTGCGACGGGCCCTAGGTCTCCTAGCGAGCTTCCACGGCACGAGTGGGGATTCGAACCCAGGCCTCCCAGGCCTTCGTTTCACACTCTGACGAATGTACCACGTTGATTAAAAGTACCAGAGCAGGCCAGCGCAGGAGACGAGGTTTAAGGTTAATGAGGGAAGTGCATGGCGAAGTATAATATAGTATTAATCGTGTGCCATCAAGTCACAACTGACACACGGTGACCCCAGGACCATGTGGCTTTCAAGGCAAGAGACATTCAGAGGTGGTTTGCTATTGCCTGCCTCTGCATAGCGACCCTGAACTTCCTTGGTGGTCCTTTCTCCCTTTCTCGTCTTCCTTCGAAGAAAGGTTCAAGCGCTTGGGGCTCTTTAGCTTGGAGAAACAACGGCTGAGGAGTGACATGATCGAGGTTTATAAGATTAGGCACGGGATAGAGCAGGTAGAGAAAGAGGTACTTTTCTCCCTTTCTTACAATACAAGAACTCGTGGGCACTCCATGAAATTGCTGAGCGGTCGGGTTAGAACGGATAAAAGGAAGTCCTTCTTCACCCAAAGAGTCATTAACACATGGAATTCACTGCCACGGGAGGTCGCGGCGGCTACAAGGGTGGACGACTTCAAGGGGGAATTAGGTAAACATACGGAGCGGAGGTCCATCAGTGGCTCTTAGCCACAAGGTCTAGATAGGAACTCTTGCTCTGGGGCAAGTGATGCTCTGTATTCTTGGTGCTTGGGGCGGGGGCGACAGTGGGAGGGCTTCTAGTGTCCTGGCCCCACTGGTGGACCTCCTGAGGGCACCTGGTATTTTTGGCCACTGTGTGACAGAGTGTTGGACTGGATGGGCCATTGGCCTGATCCAACATTGGCTTCTCTTATGTTCTTATGTTCTTCGGTTCGACCCTGCTTAGCTCTCAAGAAATGATGAGATCAGGCTAGCCTGGGCCATCCAGGCGAGGGCAAGAGATGTTCAGGGGTGGTTTGCCCTTCCTTGCCTCTGCGTAGCAACCCCAGCTTTCCTTGGTGGTCTCCCATCCAAGTATTAACCGGGGCCACCCTGCTGAGCTTCCGAGATCTGACGAGATCAGGCTGACCTGGGCCGTCTTGGTCAAGGCAAGAGACGGACAGAGGTGGTCTGCCGCTCTCTGCTTCTGCGTAGCAACCCTGGACTTCCTTGGTGGTTTCCCATCCAAGGACTAACCGACAACCCTGCTTAGCTTCCAAGCTCCGACCAGAGGCTGCGACACATACTGGAGGCGAAGGGAGTAACAACCGGTGACGGTCGCATTCTCACCTCTGCTGCTAGGTCCTGAGGAGGTTGTGATTTCATAGGGGAGAAGTAGGGGGGAGTCTTTGTAAGGGGAGTTTCCAGCCCCTTTCTGCACCCACCCTCCTACTGGGTCTTTTGAGATCCGTCCCCCTCTTTGGCCACGATTATGTAGCTTCTCGGCATGTCAGACAGATGTCTTGACCTCCCCTTTGAACTGAGAATGGATTCCTGGGTTGATCCCGTTAACCGTCTCCTGTTTGGTGTAGTGGTTAGGTGTGTGAACTCTAATCTGGGAGAACCGGGTTTGATTCCCCACTCCTCCACTCGCAGCTGCTGGATGACCTTGGGTCAGCCACATCTCAGCACTGTTCTCTCAAGAGCAGTTCTCTCAGAGCTCTCTCAGCCCTCAGCTGAGTGCCCCACCTCCCTCACAGGGCATCTGTTGTGGGGAGGAAAAGGGAAAGGAGTTTGTAAGCCGCTCTGAGACTCCCTTGGGTAGTGAAGGGCGGGGTATAAATCCAATCCCTTCTTCTTCTTCTTTTACCTCACAGGGCGTCTGTTGTGGGGAGGGGAAGGGAAAGGAGTTTGTAAGCCGCTCTGAGACTCCCTTGGGTAGTGAAGGGCGGGGTATAAATCCAATCCCTTCTTCTTCTTCTTTTACCTCACAGGGCGTCTGTTGTGGGGAGGGGAAGGGAAAGGAGTTTGTAAGCCGCTCTGAGACTCCCTTGGGTAGTGAAGGGCGGGGTATAAATCCAATCCCTTCTTCTTCTTCTTTTACCTCACAGGGCGTCTGTTGTGGGGAGGGGAAGGGAAAGGAGTTTGTAAGCCGCTCTGAGACTCCGAGTGAAGGGTGGGTTATAAATCCAGTCTCCTCTTCTTCTTCCTGCAGATACTTCCGCTTCCTCCTGACCCTGCTGAGCGCCGCGCTGGTCACTCTGATCTTCCTGGGGTTCATCTGGGCGGCGGAGAACAAGGCCCCCGTGCGGCGCTTCCGGCGCAACTATCCCGGCACCTGCCTCCTCACAGTCCTGGGCTCTGCATACTTCCTGGTGTCTCTCTTTGATGGTTCGGCTGTCTTCCTGGTCTTCCTTGCTCTGCCCATCGCCTGTGAGTCCTAAACTGGGAGCAGGGAGGGGGCTGTACCAGCCAGGGGGAGGAGAACTGGGGATGGAGCAGGCCTGTAGTTACAGCGGGGCATCTCAGGGCATGGCCCCCTGACTTAAAGGGGTGCCCTCCCCGGACTTCCCCTGCAGCCCAGGTGCTCCCTTGGGGGGTGCGTGCAAGGGGTGCCCCCTATTTAAAGCCCCCCTGAATTTAAAAGAATCCTGGCTACGGGCCTGGAGTGGAGCCTGGTGGGGGCGGAGTTTAGAGAGAACATAAGAACATAAGAGATGCCAATGTTGGATCAGGCCAGTTGCCCATCCAGTCCAACACTCTGAGTCACACAGTGGCCAGAAATACCAGGTGCCATCAGGAGGTCCACCAGTGGGGCCAGGACACTAGAAGCCCTCCCACTGTTCACCCCCCCAAGCACCAAGAAGACAGAGCATCACTTGCCCCAGACCGAGAGGAGAGTCACCTCCGCAGGGTATACGGCTGTAGAGTCCATCCTCCAAAGGAACCTTTTTCTTCCAGGGGAACAGGTCTCTTGCCAGTTGGGATCTTCTGCCGTACAGAGCGCGCATGTTGCAATAATGTCGCCTTGAAGTGACGTCATAGCATTGCCGGCGTCAGGGGGTGAGTTTTGGGCAAAACTCTGTGGGTTTTTCGCCCTCAGGACCATAGAGTTTGCCCAACAGCTAGAGCTTCACCCCTCCACACATTGGCAACACAATGATGTCACTTCCGGGTGACCGCGCAATGTCCCTCTTGGGGGTGGGGCTTCTCCCGCCGGCCAGTAGACCGGAGGCAGATTGGAGCCCAAAAACCAGGGGGTCCCTTGGCCGGACCCAACCCTAGTTGGGCATTATCCCAGTTTGTTGTAGTGGTTAAGTGCACGGACTCTAATCTGGGAGAACCGGGTTTGATTCCCCACTCCTCCACTTGCACCTGGCTGGATGACCCTTAGGCAAGCCATAGTTCTGATAAGAGCTGTTCTTGAAAAAGAGCAGTTTCTGTCAAGAGCTCTCTCAGCCCCACCTCCCTCACAGGGTGTCTGTTGTGGGGAGGGGAAGGGAAAGGAGATTGTAAGCCGCTCTGAGACTCCTTTGGGTAGTGAAGGGCAGGGTATAAATCCAATCTCTTCTTCTTCTTTTACTACCTCACAGGGTGTCTGTTGTGGGGAGGGGAAGGGAAAGGAGCTTGTAAGCCGCTCTGAGACTCCTCTGGGTAGTGAAGGGCAGGGTATCAATCCAATCTCTTCTTCTCCTTTTACCTCACAGGGTGTCTGTTGTGGGGAGGGGAAGAGAAAGGAGTTTGTGAGCCGCTCTGAGACTCCTTCGGGTAGTTAAAGGCAGTGTATAAATCCAACCTCTTCTTCTTCGTCTTTATCCTTGCACCACCTTGTAAGGTAGGCTAAGCTGAAAAGAGTGACTTTGATGGACCAAGGGTAGCAGGAGTATCCATTCTTCCGCCCCCCACCCGCCCGTACTCTCCAGTGGGAGAAGTCTGTAACAGGAGGACATAAGACGGTTTCCCGTTTCTGCCGTTATTGCTAAACTTCTGCCTTGTTTCCCCGCCCCCACCCCTTTCCCGCAGTGGTCCTCCTCCACGCCTCCCTACGTCTCCGCAATCTCAAGAACAAGATCGAGAACAAGATCGAGAGCATCGGCTTGAAGCGGACACCCATGGGGCTGCTTCTGGAAGCTCTCGGGCAGGAACAGGAAGCCGGATCCTAAGCGCCGTCGATCCGTTTCCTCCCTTCCTCTGGAAACGTCACCTTCCCCGCCATTGACTGTCGACATCTTCCCACCCTGTTGCTGTCTGTTCACTTGACCCATTCTAGCGGCTTGGCTATGAGCTTGTGTCAAAGATGCCCTATCCCCTGGGAATTCTTGCGAATCACCAGTGGAACTCCCCGACTCGAAGCGCAGAGGGGTGAGACTTAATGGAGAGCAGAAGGGGCGGGCGGCGTTCGTATCCGACCGTGAGCATCGACTCTTGGGATGGTTCCCCGTCTGATCTTGGGGGTCGTCTTGCTGGAAGCAAGCGAATAAGGATATCTGTAGCAGTGAATAGGAATGTTGAAGGAGCAGATAAGAATACTGAAAAGGCAGTATTTTTTTAAATTGGCTGTAAAAAGTTAGCCTGTGGGACTCTCGACACTTGATTTTTTAAAATCACGTATGAAGACTTAATCCTAGAGCAAAGAGTTGTCAGTTAGCGAGCTGAAAAGGCAGTCTGGTCCATGGCGTTCCAATGAATAATTATTCCTAGCATTTAGGTAGTCTTTTCCAGTGTTCGGAAGTGCTCCACATGCGTTAGCATCTTGTAACACTCACAACGGCCCTGTAAAGGAGGGCAGTGGTGGTATTTGTGTGTGTGGGGGGAGAAGGATTTAGGCTTGCCTAAACCCATCTAGGAATTCTGTGGCAGGGACAAAGTCTGGTTCGTAGTTTAGTCTCAGCCCCCGCACTGTACCCGTTCTTCTGTAAAGGCTCTGGCCTCTGGGTTTTATAGAGAGGATGTCCTTTCAGCAAGATTTCCTGTTGGAGCAAAGATAGGTAGGCTCCGGGGGGGGGGGGGAAAAAAGATGACCAAGCTCAGTGTTCACACGAAAGCCAGCCGTCCAATCACCCGTAGGTTTCACTTCCTTTATGCTTCAGCGCGGAGGTGAAACTCCAAAGTGCGGAAGCAACGTGCCACCGACATCATCCCTGCTGCAAGCGATTCCCGTGTTGTGTACCGTTTGCGGGGAGGAGGGGAACGGAAGAGCCCCGCCCATTTCCAGAGGCAGAGTCCGGAACACCCCCTCCGTCCCTCTGCATGCCTGTCCCACCCGGTCCGTGTTCAGATCCCGTCCGTAAAACGTCAGAGAACGGGACCAACGGGCAGAGTAGCCCTGGACGGCCTCAAAGAGTCCAATCTGGGCTGGGGGCCTGGGGGGTTAGGAAGTGAATGAAGACACTTCCTCAGGGGTCCAGAAACATTGCCAAAAAAAGATGGGGCCAGAGTGCCGCACCCATCCTTATCTGTCTGTACCGGCCTGGTATTGATTTGGTCATGGAAGGGGGTGGGATTCGTAATAGAACCCTGTGTCCTGTTTGTTTGTTTTTTGTTACAAAAAGTGTTACAGCTTGGCAAAAAAAACCCTGCTGTGGAAGATTCTTTTGTTTTAGGGGGAATGGGGTCTTCGCTGGACTTGTGTGGCCGAATGAATGAATGAATGATGAAGAAGGTTTGAGGAGGGAAGAAGCAAAATTGGACTCCTTGCCTTCGTGAAAGTTGCATGAATTGCTGCCCCTTTAAGGCTTACTTTCTGGGCAGGATGCTAACAGTGCCACGTGATGCGGCGTTATCGAAGCCCGTTAAAACCAAGCGTTGTGGCTCCATATGAAACCAGTGGCAGTAACTGCAGAAGATTGCGCTAGAAACTTCCTTCTGTCTCCCCAAGCTGTAACCAAGTCCAGCTCTGGAGGGCCAAAAACAGGGCAGAGAGGCCGAAGCCTTCCCTTCATAAGAACACCAGAAGAGCCCTGCTGGATCAGACCAGTGGTCCATCTAGGCCTGCATCTTGTCTCACACAGTGGCCAGCCAGTTCCTCTGGAGATGCCAACAACAGGGCACAGAGGCTGAGGCCTTCATAACAACATCAGAAGAGCCCTGTTGGATCAGACCAGTGAGGATCTATCTAGTCCAGCATCCTGTCATACAGAGTGGCCAGCCAGTTCTTCTGGAGGGCCAACAACAGGGCATAGAGGCCGAGGCCTTCATAAAAGTGTCCTGCTGGATCAGAACAGTCGTTCATCTAGTCCAGCATCCTGTCATACAGAGTGGCCAGCCAGTTCTTCTGGAGGGCCAACAACAGGGCATAGAGGCCGAGGCCTTCATAAAAGTGTCCTGCTGGATCAGAACAGTCGTTCATCTAGTCCAGCATCCTGTCATACAGAGTGGCCAGCCAGTTCTTCTGGAGGGCCAACAACAGGGCATAGAGGCCGAGGCCTTCATAAAAGTGTCCTGCTGGATCAGAACAGTCGTTCATCTAGTCCAGCATCCTGTCGCATACAGTGGCTGACCAGTTCCTCTGGAGGGCCATCGACAGGGCACTGCAGCCAATGCCTTCCCCTGATGTTGCTTCCCAGCACTGGTGTTCAAAGACTTCATTGCCTCTGAATGTGGAGATTCCCTTGAGTCACCATGGCTAGTAATTATGGATGAATAGCAAGGCAACTGCTACCGTACTTAGCATTTTTGTAGGATGTCACTGTTTTTGAAGTACATGCAAACCAAAAGAGTTCGGTGGGGAAACCCAGCCCAAAGAAACAACAAAGTTTGGCACCCAAAGGTTAGGTAAGAGAAAAGTATGAGAAATAAATCAAACAAAATAGTGCACTAAAACTCTCCTTTAAAAACATAGGCACCGTCTGCACTTGAAGTAGTGAATATTTGAACTTAGAAGTCCTGAATCTATATAACATGGTACAATTCAATATCTCTAGGTTAAGAGCCTTGAACCAATAAAACAGGACCAACGATTCAGTATCTCTTGGTCGATCACCTTGAACCACATAAAAACAGGACCAAACACATTTTGGCCTCCAAGGCCTTCCTCAGTGGTCAAATTATTGAATACGTGCACACTATAACACATAAACATGTATTAGTGCCAAGACAGTTTGATTATAAGGCATTGCAAATAATTTTGTGTGTGGCAAAAGAATTAGGTTGTATGAAAAGTTTCCTGGTACTTCTAAGCACACATCCAGGGAATGCAGATTCAATAACTCCTTCTGACCATGGCTATCCAAACTCTCGGAGTGTGCATATATGTATCAACCTTTAACTGACAGTCTGATTTTGAAGCACACACATGTTTTTGAAGCACACACATCATCATGAGAGCCACTTTGGTGTGGTGGTTAAGAGCATGGACTCTAATCTGGGAAAACCAGGTTTGATTCCCTACTCCTCCACATGCAACTGCTGGCATGACCTTGAGTCAGTCAGAGTTCTCTCAGAGCTGTTCTCTCAGGAGCAGTCCTTGAGAGAGCTCTCTCAGCCCCACCTACCTCACAGGGTGTCTGTTGTGGGGAGAGGAAGGGAAGGAGATTGTAAGCCGCTCTGAGACTCCTTTGGATACTAATAGGGTTGCCAAGTCCTACCTTAAGCCGCAGCGGGGGACTCCCGGCTTGCTCTGGGAGCGCGCGCGCACGCCGTCAGCACGTCACCCGGAAGTGATGTGGGCGCGCCTCTGGGGTGGGGGTTTCCTCGCCCCCCGGGGGGACTTGGCAAGCCTAGATACTGAAGGGTGGGGTATAAATTCAGCCTTACACTAGCCCTGTAATGTAGGCTGCATTATTTAGTAAAGTGGTTCCATTTTGTGGCTGACATACTGGAAACCCAAATTGGGAGTAGGAAAGGCCTACTCTTGCAGGAAAAGTGTGTTTTGGGTGGTTTTTTTAAACGAGACCTCATATGAAGCTCATGAGCACATATGAAGCTACCTTAATACTGACTCAGACCATCGGTCCGTCGAGAAGAACAAGAGTTGGTTTTTATACCCCGCTTTTCTCTACCCTGAGGTGTCTCAAAGTGGCTTTCGATTGTCTCCCCCCCACAACTGTCCCCTTGTGAGGTAGGTGAGGCTGAGAAGAATTCTGATTGAACTGTGACTGACCAAAGGTTACCCAGCAGGCTTCCTGTGGAGGAGTGGGGAATCGAACCTGCTTCTCCACCTGTGACTGACAAAAGGTTCCCCAGCAGGCTTCCTGTGGAGGAGTGGGGAATCGAACCTGCTTCTCCCGATTAGAGTCCGCCGTGCTCCACCACGACACCGTGCTGTCTCTCCATCAAGTTCAGTACTTTCTGCTCAGACTGGCAGCAGCTCTCCAGGTAGTTAGGAGATCTTTCCACATCACCTTCGGCCTGGCCCGTTTAACTGGCAATGCCGGGTGTCGGAACTGGGACTTTCTGTATGCCAAGCCAATGCTCTGCCACCGAGCCACGGCCCTCCTCTCCAGTGGCTCCATCCACGGGAGGCTCAAGCAGCTAACACTGCTTCCAGTTTCGTCCAGCCAAACCAAAGATACAGGGGCGTTTCCAGTCCTATCTGTTAAATCAGCACCAGAGGCTATTGCTGGGGGAGGGGAGGGTGAATTAGTCTGCCCTCCAATGTTCCCTCTAAGCCGTGGAGCCTTGTGAGCAAAAATTCTACTTCATGAGCTGCCGGCATTAAAGTTGTGAGTGAGCGATTTGACTGCTGCATAAATGAGTTGGTTCTGGAGCCATCCTTCCTGAGCTGAGACAAAAATATGTGAGCCAGAGGCCAAAAAACTGAACTAGCTCACACTAACTCAGCTTAGAGGGAACACTACCTGTGGCACTCGTGTCATGGGTTCCAGAAGGTTCTGGACTGCCCCCCCCCCATTCTGTTTAACATCCCCGAGAAGTCTGGGGTGGGGGGGATAGGACATTTAGGGTACTGTAGCACTTGCATAAAGGCGATTGACAGGCCGTTACCTGAGGCAGTGGAAGCCCTGAACCAGGATGAGGCCCAGTAAATGGAAGCTCTATTCCAACCGGACTGTCGGTTGGCAATATGACTAACGGAGGTCCACGGAGTCCGCCTGTTCTCAACAGGGCTATCCTCCTAAGGCAGCAAGCTTTATATGGGTCAAATTGGGGGTGCCGTTAGGCCTACAGAGAGAGGTTCAGTTCTCTTCTGTGGCACGGAGCACAGCCTTTATTCAGAACAGATCTGGCGACAGCTATCCACGCGCTGACCACATCAAGATTAGACTACTGCAATGCATTTTACTTGGAGCTGCCCTTGAGGACTGTTCAAAGGCTGAAATTAGTGCACAGTATAGCAGGGAGATTGCTGACTGGTGTGGGATATCGGGCATTCTTTGGGCCATTTTAAAAGAGGATCACAGCTGCCTGTTCACTTCCGGGCACAAGTGTTGCTTATTTTCGTTTTGTCTGTGCAAGTGCTGGTTATTACCTCTTGAATGTTTAAGATGATGTTTTGCTCGTTCCCATATACACCCGCCTGACAACCACAGTTTTCAAGTTAGGCCATTTTCTGGGTGACCGTCAGCAGAAAGGCAGGTGGACATCAACACTTCGCCTCTGAAACTATCTTCCCACAGAAACCATTGCTTATCAACGCTCCCCCTAAGCTGTGGAGTCTTGTGAGCAAAAATTCTACTTTGTGAGCTACTGGCATTAAAGCTGCGAGCAAGAGATTTGGCTGCTGCATCAGTTAGTTTGCTCCGGAGCCGTCCTCCCTGAGCTAAGACAAAAATGTGTGAGCTGGAGGCTAAAAAACTGAGCTGGCTCACACAGCTTAGAGGGAACACTGGTAGCTACCTAGTCTGGATAGTCTCCAGGGCTGGGTAAAAATCTCTTATTTTTTCAAGGCGTTTAGATTTCTTCTTGCCTGGTTTCATCTTGACAATACTTTTAATTGTTTTAGCTGATGTTATTTTTAATAACGACTGTGCTAGGTTTGGTGCTTGATGCTTCTAGATGTATTGCTTTTAGGTAAAGGTTAAGGTTCCCTTGCTCGAAAGCCAGTTGAATCCGACTCTAGGGTTGCGGTGCTCATCTCCGTTTCAAAGCCGAAGAGCCAGCGCTGTCCGAAGACATTTCCGTGGTCATGTGGCCGGCATGACTAAACACCAAGGCGCACGGAACACTGTTACCTTCCC
>NW_015160309.1:190042-194558 GCF_001447785.1 Gekko japonicus
GCAGGAAAACAGTGGGCCCATTCCAGGGATAGAGGATTGTGACCGCTCCTGGGTGGCCGACAGTTCCTTTGTGAGCAAAGGCCGTAGATGGTTTTCTCTGAGACAGGCTGAAAAGTTCTTTCTGTCATGGCACGTCCTTGCTTGGTCCTTTTACTCAGCAACTGCAGAGAGCACGAGTTCGAACCACAGTCTGAATCCTCCTGCGTTGGAGAAACTGCATTTGGTACCTGGGCAAATAGCCCTGTCAGGGGACTGATGCACATTGGGGAAAGGATCTTTAAAAATACACATCTAGTATTGTAGACCCAATCTACATCTGCCCCCACTCCATACCATGGCTGCTGCCAAAAGAAATTTACAGAGATCGAAGTCAAATCACCAGTCTCCAACATATACATCTAGTTGATTATATGTTGAGAGCCAGTTTGGTGTAGTGGTTAAGTGCGCAGACTCTAATCTGGGAGAAGCGGGTTTGATTCCCCACTCCTCCACTTGCAGCTGCAGGATGACCTTGGGCAAGCCGTAGTTCTGTCAGAGCTGTCCCTGAAAGGGCAGTTCTGGAAAGAGCTCTCTCAGCCCCACCTACCTCACAGGGTGTTTGTTGTGGGGAGGGGAAGGGAAAGGAGGTGTAAGCCGTTCTGAGACTCCGAGTGAAGGGCGGGGCCTAAATCCAATCCAATCTCTTCTTCTTGTTCTCTTGATGGAGTGGTGGAAATTGTCAAGTCATCGTACCTGACTCATGGCAACCCTATAAGGAGGGAACGGGCCTCTGGGGCGGGGTTTTCCCCGCCCCCCCGGGGGGACTTGGCAAGCCTACTGCCAGAGGAGGCAAGCCAACTACAAAATGGCTGCCACAGGCCCATACCCAGTGGAGGCCCAAGTGCATGGGGAGAAGAGGGATAATTAAATACAGTAAGAAAGAGAGATGAGAGATCACAAAGCAAAACAACTGCCACTGAAGTAATGTCATTTTGGTCTGCATAGCCTCCCATTCAAAGGCTATTAAAGCTGCCAAATATAAGCTCTGCCCATACCCAGTGGAGGCCCAAGTGCACGGGGAGAAGAGGGATAATTAAATATAGTAAGAAAGAGAGATGAGAGATCACAAAACAAAACAACTGCAACTGAAACGATGTCATTTTGGTCTGCTCAGTTTATCAGCTCGTCAGTGGCCAATCAGAAGCCCCGCTGGGCAAGAGCCCCACCCACTTTCTAAAAACAGTGGGCACCAAGCAAGGTGTTGGTGGGTGCCGGGCACCACGTCGGGGACCCCCACGTTACACCCTCAAATATACAGGTAAAACGCTTGCGGATGCGATACAAGCCTGTTTCCAAATGACCCTGACCTCTTGTATCCAAGTTTTCAGCCTGAGGATCGGGCTCTGAGGCCATCAACTCTTTCAGTCCTGGAATCCACCTTCAGCCACCCAGATGGCAGCATGGAACTGGCTGACTTGCGAGCACATGACGGGCACGGTCTCGTCAGTGGCCAATCAGAAGCCCCGCTGGGCAAGAGCCCCACCCACTTTCTAAAAACAGTGGACACCAAGCAGGGTGTTGGTGGGTGGGCACTATGTCGGAGACCCCCACGTTACACCCTTAAATACACAGGTAAAACGCTTGCGGATGCAATACAAGCCTGTTTCCAAATGACCCTGACCTCTTGCATCCAAGTTTTCAGCCCGAGGATTGGGCTCTGAGGTCATCAATTCTTTCAGTCCTGGAATCCACCTTCAGCCACCCAGATGGCAGCATGGAACTGACTGACTTGTGAGCACATGACGGGCACGAGTCATGCGACAGTAAGGAACCCTGCCTCTCTTATACAGGGATCTTCTCTCTGCTCTGTGCGACCTCAGCTTCTGGTCCCTGCAATGGAAGACCGTCAATTCTATCACAACTCTGCCCGTCCAAAAAAAATGAGAGTATTGTCTGAGGAGGGGCTGTGGCTCAATGGGAAAGCATCTGCTTGGCGTGCAAAAGGTTCCAGGTTCAATTCCCCGGCATCTCCAGCGGAAAGGATCAGGGAAGTGTATGATGTGAAAGACCTCTGCCTGAGACCCTGGAGAGCCATTGCCAGTCTGAGTCGAGTAGACAGTCCTGACCTGACGGACTAAAGGTCTGATTCAGTATAAGGCAGTTTCAGGCCTTCAAATGAGTGGCTCTTCTGCCCACAGAATCATTGACTTAACAGAAAGTGATACTTGATATTAAAGGAAGAAGAGGCGATACCCCGCCCTTCACTACCCAAAGGAGTCTCAGAGTGCCTTACAATCTCATTTCCTTTCCCTTCCCCTCCCCACAACAGACACACTGAGAGATAGGTGGGGCTGAGGGAGCTCTTTCGAGGACCGCTCCCGAGAGAACAGCTCTGAGAGAACTTGTGACTGACCCAAGGTCACCAAGCTGGCTGCATGTGGAGGAGTGGGGAATCAAACCCGGTTCTCTCAGATTAGAGTCCAGGCTCCTAACCACTACACCAAACTGGAGAGAACCTTTATCTCAGACGCACTTAGATCTTTGGGTTTGGGCAACAATTAAACACGTTAACATGTGGGATCCTTCCAGCGGAGCTATGAGACAGCAGGGGAAACACCAAAAGAAGCTGCCTCAGAAGAAAAAAAACACCTTCGATTCACACTAGAGCTCATTTTGTCTACGAATTTTACATTAATGCACACGCTTGCAAATAAAGTCTGGCGCTGCTATCACTTTGTTTTGGATATACCCCTCAGTGTGTTACATTTCTCAGCTGTTTTGCTTCAGCTGCCTCGCATCATCGTCCGGGTCACAAATGGTGCCTCGAACACACTGTCTTCAAACCCAAGCAGGCGTCCGCTGTGGCATCTGTTCTCAAGCTGGTCATAGGTGAAGAAATCAAGAGGTGACGGTGCTCCTGAGCAGCTAGAGTGCACTCATGCATCCTCTGATTAACTGTCAATGGTCCCCGGCCTCTTTGAGCCCGCAGGCAACCTTTGGGATTTTGACACGGCGTGGTGGGCACTGCCACAAAATGGCTGCCCTGTGAGGCGGAGCCAGCCACAAAAATGGCCGCCGCAGCTTACCTTCAGACAGTGATCATCCTTGTGTGCCGGCAGCTGCTATCCAAGCAGCATTTTTAAAAACCCGCACAGCCAATTAAATCTCCAGCGGCCGGTCAGGAGCCTCGCTGGGCAAAGGCCCTACCTTGTCCCGTTCACTTTCTTAAAACGCTTGGCAGGCACCAGGAAACGTGTTGGCGACCCCTGAACTACAGCACCACCACCCCCAAATCAAGATGTACAGAGGTGGTTTCCAGAGCAGACCTTTTCCCAACTGATCGGACTCCCAAATTCTCCCTCCCCGAAATTATTTACAGAATACAAGGATACGACAGAGTGCAGTAGGTAATTATTGCTGATGTTCCATCTACCTCCCCCCCATGTGGCGGGCACCACGTTGGGGATCCCTGCAGCTCGACCACAGAGATCCAGCTTGCTTTGAAGGAACAGAGGCCTAACATCCAAATCGCAAGATGTCATAGTCCCGCTGTACACTGCATTGGTCAGGCCGCAGCGGGAGTCTTGTGTGCAGTTCTGGAGGCCTCACTTCAAAAAGGGTGTGGATAGAATGGCGCAGGTGCAGAGGAGAGTGACGAGGGTGATCGGGCGCCTGGAGACCAAGGCCCTAGGAGGAAAGGCTGAGGGATGTGGGAATGTTACGTCTGGAAAAGAAGAGGTGGGGGGGGGGACATGATTGCTCTCTTGAAGGCTGTCACTTAGAGGAGGGCAGGGAGCTGTTCATAAGAACATAAGAGACGCCAATGTTGGATCAGGCCAAAGGCCCATCCAGTCCAACACTCTGTATCACACAGTGGCCAGGAATACCAGTGCCATCGGGAGGTCCACCAGTGGGGCCAGGACATTAGAAGCCCTCCCGCTGTTGACCCCCCCCCCAAGCATCAAGAAGACAGAGCATCCCTTGCCCCAGAGTCCCTATCTATACCTTGTGGCTAAGAGCCACTGATGGACCTCCGCTCCGTATGTTTACCTAATTCCCCCTTGAAGCCGTCCATGCTTGTAGCTGCCACCACCTCCTGTGGCAGTGAATTCCACGTGTTAATCACTCTTTGGGTGAAGAAGGACCTCCTTTTATCTGTTCTAACCCGACCGCTCAGCAATTTCATGGAGTGCCCACCAGTTCTTGTATTGTGAGAAAGGGAGAAAAGTACCTCTTTCTCTACCTGCTCTTTCCCATGCATAATCTTATAAACAAACCTCAATCATGTCACCCCTCAGTCGTCGTTTCTCCAAGCTAAAGAGCCCTAAGCACCTTAAGCTTTCCTCATAGGGAAAGTGTTCCAAACCTTTTATCATTCGAGTTGCCCTTTTCTGCACTTTTTCCAAAGCTATAATATCCTTTTTAAGGTGTGGTGACCAGAATTGCACACAGTATTCCAAATGAGGTCGCACCATTGATTTATATAGGGGCATTATGATATTGGCTGATCTGTTTTCAATGTTTCCTCTTGGCAGCA